>NW_016107337.1:9938600-10123156 GCF_001604975.1 Cebus imitator
GTGTGTACCTATGCAACAATTTTGCATGTTGTTCACATGTACCCCAAAACCTAAAATGCAATAAAATAAATAAATGGGAAAGAAAAAAAAAAGAAGAGGTTTAGTTAGATTACAGTTCTGTGGACTATACAGGAAGCATGATGCTGGCATCTGCTTTGTTTCTGGAGAGGCTTCAGGAAGCTTACTCTTTTGGCAGAAGATAAAGGGAAAGCAGACACATCTTATGGCCAGAGTATGAGAAAGAGAGATTAGGGAGAGGTGCTACACAATTTTGAACAACCAAATTCCATAAGAATTCATTCTTTATTCACAAAAACAGAACAAGGGGATGTTGCTAAACAATTTATGAGAAATCCACCCCAAGACCCAATCACCTCCAATCATATCCCACCTCCAACCCTGGAGATCACAATTCAACAGAAAATTTGGTGGGGACACAGATCCACACCATATGGTCAATTATCTTAAAAGACATCTAAAAAGAAAAAAAAAATTTCTTTCTTTATATCCACATTATCTCTTTTTATAGCATCCACATGTTGACATACATACTCAGTTTCTTCCCTATGTTCTTAAATTTATCAAATATAGTTATGATTGATTTATGTCTCTTTCTATGAATTCTATAATCCTTTCCATTTTTTACTACATCATTATTGGTTCAATTTTCTCTTTATTGTGAATTGTATTTTTCTATGTCCTGGTATCTTTAATAATTTTATTGAATACCAACCACTTTCAACATTGCCTTTCTGAGTGCTGGATATTTTTGCATTTCTAGAAATATTCTTGAGTTTGGGACTGAAATGCAGCTAAATTACTTAGAAACATCATAAGGCATTTGAGTTTTGCTTTTAAATGTTGATGTTCAAGATCAAATCACTCTTTAGTTTAAAACTAATTTAGCCTGAATACTGATACAATATTCCCTGAGTACTTTAACTAATGGTCAATGAATTGTAAGGTTTTTCCACTCTGGCTGGTGGCAATGCAAATTTCCTGCCTTTTATGAATGATTTTGAATCGTTTCCTCTGCTCTTTTCCTTCCTCCTCAGCATTAGGTAGATTTCTCACCTGCATGCACTAATCAACACTCAGATAGAGACTTAAGGGTGACCCCCTTGTAAAACTTTGGAATTCTCTGGGTATCTCTCTCTTCTTTGCTAATTTGTCCTGTGAATTCTAGCTTCTGTGACCACCCTAAATTCCCAGCTTTAGCTTCTCAACTCAGAAGACAATATGAAGGCCTTCTTGGTTGTCCCTTTTTGCACTGTGCCCTTAATTCTTTTTTTCTGCACTCAGTTGGGAAAATTTTAGGGCTTGCTTCAATTGCTGTCAGTAAAAAATTGTCTTATATTAGTTAGTGTTCAATGTCTGAAACCATTGTTTTATGTATTTTGGTTGGTTTTTGATGGTTTCAGGAAGGAAGTTATTTCTAGTCCTTATTATTCTCTGTTACCCAGAAACAGAATTATTCTAATATACTTTTAATTCTGTCTTTTCTCTATTGATTTGAAGTGTTTTACCATATTCTTATACACATATTGCTTACTTTCTTGATTCATTTGTCTATTCATGGCAGTGCCAGTATTACATTAATTTTTGTGACTAGAATTTCATATATCTGTGTGTTAGGTTTTGCCTTCTATCACTTGTATTATGTAATAATTTCTTTCTTTTTATAATTTTCTGATTCTATTTTCATTCTTTTTAACTTTATAATTTTTTTAAATAACTTCAGACAATGCTGTTTGCTTTTTAATTGGAGTTGCACTGAATATATAGATTGATTTTAAGATACTTGATATCTCTATAGTATTTTTTCTCACTTTTATAGCATTGTATCCTTTCTAAAGTAAGACATGTCTGCATTATTCTCTATCATCCTATCCTATTCCTGGCATAGAATCACATGCTTTTCTTCATATAGATTCTTAATACTTATTGTGTGGTTTTAAATATTTTAGAGTGTTTGTTGGTGTTTTCAATTGTCTTTTTTCCCTGATGATTCATCTTTATTTTTACAATTCATATAGGTAAAGGTTTTGCATTTGATACTTTAAATTTTAACTAGTGACCCTAATAAATTTTAACTGGCCATACAACACTATTACCTAATTTTCCATAGTTGATTTTCTTGGATTTATAAATTATGCTTTTTAAAGTTCTCTTTCTAGCATATCAGAATTAGGTTTAATTCTCAGATTCACTGCTTTGAGTAGCCCTACAAAATGATATTATAATATATCATAAATAGTATGCAAGTTTGTCTGGTTTCTGATTTCCTTAGAAATTCTGCCATTTCATCATGTATGCTGCTAAATTTTGTTTTCTTATATATATATATATATATATATATGCTCATTTTTATGTTAAGAAAATATTAATTTATTTCTATTTATGTAGGTGAAAAGATCTGTACTAAAGATGAAACTATTTGTTAAAAGCCCAAAAGTCAACTTGAAAAAGCAACAGTTCAATAAATTATTTTTGACTTTTGCCCAGTAAGGTTTTTCACTGAAGTCAAATATAAAATAGGTTAAAGTTTATTGGCCTTAGGGAGGAAAAAGAAAAAAGACATGATTAACCATGCTTTAAGTTTCCATCTCTCCCTACTTTGTGGTCTCAGGGACATGTATGTACTCTCTCTCTCTCTGGTGTCCTCTATGCAGACAGAAACTTGACAGCAGTTACCAAACTGGTATGTGGATTAGCATCTCTAGAAAATTTCTTTGTAATACAGAGTCCCAGGGCTGATTTCCCTGAGATCCTGATTCTGCAACTCTGAGGAAAAGAATGGGATTCCATTTTTAAGATGTTCTCTAAGGAATATTGAAACTGGGATTGTTTTGAATTATTTCTCTGAATCATATAAGGTTTATACTCTATTGTATGCTCAGGTCTGTAGCATAATACTATCCTGCAATCATTGAGAACATGAGCATAAATATAAGCATCTCATCCTAAAGCATATGCTTTAAGCATATGTTTTGAATGCAAAATAAATATAAATATGCAATAAAGATATCTACATGTAGTGGGTCTACTACGCCATTTCCTTTTTTAGCATATCAAGACAAAAGTGATGTATAATTTGGTCAGTGCTAAATTTTAACTAGGATTTCTATAGCAAATGTTGGGAAATTAAAGAAATTAAGTTGTTTTTAAAATATTCACTCAATGTGCTCTAGAGAACTATGATTCATTGTAGTTAAGCACATCTATCTTATTAAAGAGAGAACTGACAGTAATGACACTATTATTCAAATGCATTGTGATGGTAAAAGTATTCATGTTGCCTAACTTTCTACCCCTTGTATGCATATCAATGAGCAATTTATTTTGCCATAGAGAACAAATAAATATTTTTTACTTTAGGATGAGCTATAACAGAGCATGTAACTAAGTCACAAAAATGTTGTTGCAAGTCAACTTAACTTAAAAGTCATCAGTGGAACTTTATTTTCTATGATCTTTGTAAGATAGAAAAGGATTGGAAGAAATGTATCTATAAAAGCTTCATTTAAAATTACAAAAATGAGGCTTAAAATACATTGCAAGAGTCAAATAGGTTACCCACAGTCACTTAACAGGAAAGTGAGACCAGAACAAAGAAGACTAGATTTAAAAAATATATTCAAATGGAAAATCAATAAATCTTTTTAATTTCTAGTGGTGGCAGAAACTAGAATTTTTCACAAGCTTTATTTTTATAAGAACGTCTATGCCTCATAGTCCATTTCTATATTTCATCACTTTTTGTTGCAAAAAATTACAGTGGTATCCAAATTCAGTATCCCACTATTAATATCATATAGAATTGTCATGATAAAATTTAAACTTCCTTTTTGGTTTGTGAAATATGGCAATGGGGATGTTTTGCTGCTAAAAAAAAAAAAACTTACTTTTCTGAATTTTTTTCACAATGTATTCTAGTAAATATGGATTTTTCTTATATGTCTTTATTCAATCAATATTCCTGATATAATTTAGAACCTTTCTTCTGGGAGCTTTTCCTGATGAGGAACAATTTCTTGTCTATTAATTTATATCTCACTGGAGACTGCATATCAGTTGTACAAATACAAATTGATCTAGAAAAAGAAAAACGCAAAACTCACAGGTTCATTATTAATTTCTAATCTCTAAGTAAGTTCTTTTCACAGAATGTATTTTCCATTAAAAGTTACGTTAACTTAATCTAAAATTAATTTTCAAAATCTATTGTAAATGAATGTTAGTTTTTTGATATTTGTGCCTTTTGTGAAATAAAAAATAGAAATTATTCCCATATATATCCAAAATGGAAAGATAATTTGTACAGATAATCAAGAAAATTTTAATTTTAGGTTAACTTTTCAACTGACTGAAATACAAAATCTGGTATATTTTCAGAATCTTTAAGACAACAACCAAAGGAACACATGTTAAAATAGCAAAGCTTTGCTCATGAAAACAGCCTGAATTTTCAATGGAATGAAATAAAATTGTAGCCATTTATAGAGACTATTTATTAAGTCGTGAGAGAATTGAGCAAGGCCCAAGAAAGGAAGCAGGTTAGGCAATAGTTCTCATAAAAATCTCTGCTTTGATCAGTGACACACAACTCAATTATCCTACATGATATATTAAAAAAAAGCACAAAGTATTTTTTTTTTTTACTTACCCAATAGAAAAAAAGAGATCAGGGCTTGATATTTTGTAAAGGAAACAATGATATGAATTAAGCCTGCATTAACCATCACTTTAAGTCTTGAAAAAAGTATCCAAGATTTCTAAATTATCACTCAATTCAATTCAATTGTATCATTCAATTATCTGATGTGATGTCATATCTGATTTCATGTACTGTGTAAAGTTTGGTGTCAGTTTTAGAAGGTAAACATTTGCAATTTGAAAACTAAAATTCTGAAGTGGCTAAGTGACCCTCTATACATATTCTGTGGCAAATATATTTGTGTGGATATTCTTCAACTTCTTATGTCTTGATTTTTTACTCTAGCATTTTCTTGCAGTTCACAGCCCTGATATTAAATTGTGGGAATGTAGACGTTGGGTATACATTAACTATTTAGCATGAAACTGATGACATAGCAAAGTAAAGCCCATTAGAAAGAAAAGTGGGTGCTGAACTGAGATGCAGATTTAACTGATATTGTAAATTGTTTTTAGTTACAGCAAAGTTGTATGTTTTTATCTATGGCATTTAGTTTCAACCAAAATAAGGAAAAGTAATACACAAAAGTAAATAATTGATAATAACAACAACATTATCTACGAGCCTTAAAATTGTTTAAGGAAAAATAGCTCAAATGATTCTTAATGCCTTTCAGTCACATCTGAATCAAATAAGGTAATTATTCCTTAAAATGCTTACACAAAGTCTGATTTGCATGCTAGTAATTGCTATGCCTTGTGGCATCTAGAAATTGACACAGCAATGATTTTAATTATTGTAATTTCATCAGTATAAATACTTCAAAGTTATGCAAATACTATCTCATAATCCACATAGACAGCTCAGAGTATTTGATTTACTAGTCTTGTAAGTCTCTTTGTCTATGCAGTTTACTCTCAGATGTGACTCTGCATTGCAATAGAAGCCTTTCACTTACATCAAAGCTCTAAATCATAACAAGATGAGCTAATTTTACAAAGACTGACACTTCAAACATTAAGTTGCAAATACAATTATAAGAAGAAATATAAAAAGGACTTTGCTTGGAAATCATGAGGCACAGATACCTGCAGCTAATCATGTCTAATGTTTTCTATGACATGAGAAAGTAGAGATACAATGTGAACAAATGCCTTGGAATGAATAGGAACAGAAAAGACCCTCCTGTTACATGATTAATTTAAGTGCTGCAATAGTAAGATCTTTTGTTATGCAATAAATTATCATCAGTATTATAGTCACTCATACCCTCAGCTAATAGAGGATACTGAGCTACAAATAAGACATCCCTCATAATATACTGGCCCACTGTTAGTAAGTCTTGGACTGTGACACTTGAATTCTCAGGGAGTGGAAACTCTTGCAATTGAAAATAACCACCTGTTGAGAAACTGTTTTCTCAGAAACGCTATTATTGCGAGAAGTCATCTTATTATAGTCTTGGCTAAAGCCAAAAACAATTTACAGAAAAAGAAACACATAAGAAAATGTTAAAAAAATATGTTAAATCCTACTTGTATTCTTATGCAATAAAATTAAAACAAAATATGGATAGATATGATTTTAAACTCATTACAGTTGATGAAATTTTATTCTCATATTGAAAAATGTATTCAACTTAATTGGCACTAATAATTAGTTTTTTTCAATCTACTCACATTACTAGAAATAGGTTGCAGGTAGAAGAAAAACAGCAAAAGATAATGGCAAGATACAATTTTCAACAGAGTAGTGAGTGAAAGCACATCAGCTATTTACCACAGGTGGACAAGGAAAAAACTTGATTCTTTTTCTATGAACAGGTACCTGGTGTCAGGTTTTCTTTTATTAAGTCATTTTCCTATCAGCTTTAGTGGAAAGATAATTTGGCACTTGTTTGCTTTTCTTAGAAAATTCCATCTTGTAAGTTATTATGTCAGACAAAATTCTAAGTTGACACCCAATGACAGCCTCTTCCATTAAGTGTGGGTAGAATTTTGTGACTTGCTTCTAGCCAATAGAATATAGCAAAGGTGATGGGTTATTCATTACTATTATTGTGTTATAAGGCTTCATCTTAGCAGACTGGAGAGACAATTCTGTTAGACTTAAGAGTGGGCTGCCACGTTGTGAGAGGACTTGTGAGAAGACCACCTGTCAAAATAATGTAGGTGGCCTCTAGCCATTGAGAATGCCCATCAGCTGACAGCCAGCAAGAAAAAAGGAACCGAGGTCTTACAACAGAAAAAAACAACCATTTTTACCAACAACCACACAAGCTTAAAAGACAACCTTAGGCTTCAGAAAGAAGCACGACAGACTTGACACATCAATTTCAGATCTGGAGATCCTGAGCAGAGGACCCAGATTAGTTGTACTCAAACTCCTGATCCATGGAAACTGTGAGAAAAGAAATTCATGTTGCTTTACACTTCTTAGTTTGTGATACTTTATTGCACCGCAATGGAAAACAAATACAGTTGATATAATTGAAATGTGACTGGTTGGATGATGAGCAATGTGTGTGTATTTGTACCTGCATGTGTTTACATGAAACATTGCTGAGCTATTTTGCAGCAACATGTATCTTTCTCAATGTGCAGTTGGCCTCATTGGTGGCTTGTAGATAGACCACTGGATGTGTCTCCAAGTCACTGATATGATCACAGATTCCTTGTTGCAAAAAAAAATAGTAGACAAATTAGTTTAGATACAACCTAAGCTGGAAATTCTACTGATGCTATATTACAACTCACTTTTTTTACTTTTCATTCATTTTTTTAACTAGATGATAGTCATGAACTATGTTTTTCTAACTGTAAAATCAAATGGTATTAAAGAATTTGTTTAAAAATTATATAGTATATGGTAGTAGAAATAATACACATGCAGGCATATGTAGAATAAGTTAAAATGTAAGACTATTTCTTTTCAGCTTTTTGACTTAGGACATGTTATTAAAATACTCTGATGCTATCTGCTTCATCTAATTAGACTTGGCTTAGAGAACTGTAGTCAAGACAAGTAATAATATATAATGATGAAGATAGACAATATAAATGACTTTTAAATTAAAGGCATTGAAGCAGTTTCACATTCTATATGTATTTATATATGAGAGGGTCTATGGTCTAAATGTTTGTGTTGACCCTCAACCCCACACAAATTCCTGAATCCTAACCCCCAAGGTGATGATGTTAGAATGGGAGGCCTTTGGGAGGTGATTATACCTTGAATGTGGAGACTTCATGATTAGAATTAGTGCCCTCATAAAATAATTCAAAGATGGCTATTTAGCCCTTCTACCATGTGAGGTTTCAGAGAGAAGACTTCACTAGACACCAAATCCACCTTGATCTTGGACTTCCCAGCCTCCAGAACTGTAAGAAATAAATTTATGTTGTTTATAAACCAACCAGTTTATGATTTTTTGTTATGGAAGCCTGAACTTATACAAGAGGCATTAAATTTTGGTGGAAAAGCAGTAAATTATGAATAAACTTAGTGAACCTGAATATTTGAGTCTCAATTTCTTTCTAGCCATGTAACCTTGAGAATGTGAAATTTCTGGAAGTCCTTATCTATAAATGGGAGGAAAATTATACCTAGTGCTTTACCTAGCAAAATTTTGATATAAATTGCAAAAAAGATGATATGCGTGAAACTTTATTAAATTCTGTATAAATGTGAGGCATTGGAATTATTTCATGGAGGCATATAATTTACATATGTTGAGAAATCCGGTATTTCATGAGAAATAAGCAGGGAATTTACTAAAGACTGTCTTAAATTTGTTACCTATTTACACATTCAAATATAAATTTTACTTTCAGAGATATCTAAGAAAAAATCCTCAAAAATTTGACACTTGACAAAAAGAGATGTCGACATCATATGTTTAAAACTCATGAATACTGGGAAAAATATTGCAAATTCATCTTGAACAGGGAACAGGAAAAACAAAGACTTAAAAGGCAAGAGGAACACCAGAAAACAGACAGATCATGAATAGCTAAATATATTCTATGTAACTAACAATGAAACACAGAAAGAAAACATCAGCAAGCCACCTTGCATGGTTGTCAAATGACAAGAGAAACAACAATAGAATCACATGTGAAAAATGGAAAGCACTAAAAATGCAGAATTAGTTTTGCATTACCTCTTTGCAAGGGTATGATTTCTCCAAGGTCTGCTCAGACATGTTTCCTTTGCTGGCCACACATCAAACCTCTAATCCCTAGCGTTGGAAATTGAATATTTCAATGATACCATAGAAAATTATAACTTCCACACAAACCACTTTCAAACCTCTAGTCTATCTTTAGCCATATATTTTTTGTTATATATACATTTATGCTGTTTACAAATATACTACCTACCTCCTTTAATTTATCTTCTTTGTATTTTGTGAAAATTAGTCACTTGTGATTTGAAAGACAGGAGATTGGGTCATAGCCAGGAAGAAGTGGCAAAGAAAGAAAGATCACAATGAATATTAGAGGGACTAAGGGGAGGAGACTCAGGAACTAGAAAACATGAGAGACAAATAGTGGAGAAATTAAAGAGTGAGAAAAATAGGCCCAGGAAAGGGGGAAAATTCTGAGAAGCAAGGTGGGGCTGAGGGAGAGTTGACATGGGAAAAGCAATAAGCAAAGTGATTTTTTTTTTAACAGTGTGGAGTGATCAAAGGGGACTGGAGCAGAGGTCAGGTAAATCGACTAAGTGAATGCTTAACTAGATAATTTAACTGGAGAACGGGATCTTTAGATTTCATAGGAAAGGTAAAAATAATATATAAAAAAGGGAGATTTAAATCTAGAATAATGCAATCTCAGCATTGGAAGAGTATTTGGAAAGAACCAATGCCAAAATAATTTATGAGAAATTGGCACACAACAGATAGCTGAAAGGATGGATTATAAAGAAAGTATCCCCCCCCCATCTAGAGAACACATAAGTGCTGATTTCTAAATAATCAGCAAGCAATCATGGCATCCTATGGGCAAATAGCACTTGAAAAGTTAGAAGTTAATTGATTTATTTTGAGTCTATCTGGGTATCAAATTAAATATAATTTTGGTGACATCATTTTTTTAGTTCCCGATAAGAATACTAGTACCTAATATTTACATAAATCTTCATGTTTCACAAAACAAAGAGGAGAGATAACCAACATTTATTGAATCCCCAATGTTTGCCAAACACCGTACATTGTCTTGGTATCCCTTGCTTATGAAATAAGAAAACTGGTTCAGAAGGTAATGTCCCCAGTATCACGTAGGTTATAACAATATTGAACCAGAAATTAAACTTGGAGATATGTTTCACCCTTCCATACTAGAGAGAAAGACAAAGGGGAAAATAGTAAAAACAAAAGAGAGAGAGAGGGAAAAAATAACAACAAAGAAAGGTTCCTATTTTGGTGTCTATTGCGGGTCAGCAACTATGTTCATCACCACATATCACTTCTGGGAATTAGGCTAGGGTTCATGTTACAGTTAATACAGAGAAGAAATTTGGATCAAAGAGGTAAAGCAACTTGATCAAGTTTACAGTTCATAAAGGAGGTTGCATTAATATATATAGGTAGATAGACATAGGACTATGATATATATATATTATTATATATATACATATATATATGTATAAAAAATTCATAGACTTTTAATGAATTCACACACTCTGGAAACAAGAGTCTGTTGTGGATCTGCCACATTCTAACTGGGCAACTATAGGCAGGTCACACATCCTGTCAGAGTCTCAAATGTGTTCATCAACATTGGATAATAAATGCATACTTTTTAAGATATTGTAAAGATTCAGATGCTATAAGTAAAGTAGCCAGCATGCAGATATTCATAATAAATAGTTAATAAACTTGGTTAGAGGTTAAGTAGACTAGAAGATGCTAAATTGAAAATGGGATAAGCCGTGTGTAAGAAAACTTACATTGACCTATCTGGGGTCACCAACCAATAGGAAGGAAAATAAAAGTTAAGTATTCTAAGTTAACTGTTTGTCTAAGTAACAGGAAAACTTTTAAAATATCATCATCAATGAAAATATTAACTATATTAACTATATGTTATAAACTTTAGTTGGTATTTTCAGAAAGAAGAGATTCCTACTCATGCTTGCTAATAAAAAGGGAGAAATTATATTCAATAAAACTATACATAGCTATATTTCTAATACATGATATCCATTTACAGACAAAATAAAGGGTGAAAAGAAAAATAAGTAAGAAACTAGTGGAGGAAAAACTATATAAATATGTTGATCAATGTAAACATGTAATACAACTTCTATACTAATAATTAGGGGAGGTAGGGACCAGGCATTGTAGTAAGTAAACAGTTCCACAGTTGCTTTTGTTTACTGATATTCAAAATCCTTATGTAAAGAATACGTTTACGTTCATTCCCGACATTCAACCTTAACCTTTCTTCATCAGTGTAAATACATACTCAGACTTTTCTTTGGAAATATTTTTAAAAGATATATTTGCAAAGGAAAAAGGCTACATCTTATATCCTTCCATAATGTAGAATGTATAAAAAATTTATAAAGTCATGCCTATAACACCTAAATAGAATACATTTTTTCAATAAAATTTGCATTTTGCACCATTAGTTGATTTTTTTTTCCTTGTCATTAAGCAATGCTAGCAGACAAACTAAACTATTAGCATTCATTCACCTGTTAATCAATTAAATCTTTAGAGTCAGATGGTATTAACCGCAGAGCTTAAGGTTGTTTCCCTCCTAGAGGCCGTATTTTTTTCAAGTGTGTTAGGGAGCCATAGACTTTTAATGAATTCACTTCCATTGCTATGGTGACTGCTCCAAAAGGCAACAATAACCTTAAGTAATGATTGGCAGTGCGACCTCTATGTTTGCATTTTCACACTGTTTCAGGCAAGATCAGGGAACTTTAATGATCACTGACCATGACATGTCCAAAGATAAGAGCTGTTAGGCACTGTAGTTTGACGTCTCTCACAGCCTTTCACAATCTAGTTCTTGTACATTTTGAAAGGTAAGTTCTGGTATATGGAGGCATGTCAGGCAGATGTGTCAAATAAGAATACGATCCTGATTTGTGTGTATTTCCAACCCTTGCCCTTTACCACTCTTCAAAATGCACCCCCAAAGAATCAATTTCAATGTTGTAGCAATTGAAGTGCTTTACAAATTATCATATACAGATCATAATACAAATCACTATGTACTTCACAAACTATTTCTGGAATGACTATTTTTGAAGTTATGCCTGTAAATACCTAAACAGAATACATTTTTAAAATCAAATTTGCATTTTGCACCATCTGTTGATTTGTTTCTTGGCATTAGACAATGCTGGTAGACAATCTAAACCATTAGCATCCATTCATTTGTTAGTCAATTAAATCTATTTAATGCATCATTGATGGGTAGACAAATTACCTTTATACTTCTAAGCAAAACACATTGTATATATAATATATATATATATATAAATAATCTCTTTTGAAAATTAATATAGAACCTAGTAAAAATAATGTAAAGGGAATTTGTGATAATTAAATGCATATATATTAATAATTCAGCTATCTAGTAAAGACTAAACTATTACTCATAATACTTCAATAATTTTTAAAAAACAAAGATTAAGAGCTACCAATAAATGTCACGTAATAGATCATCTAATCCGCACAACAAAATGGGTGATATTTACATTTTCATTAACAAATAGTAAAGCTGAGGGACAGAATGTTTAAATAGTGTGCCAAAGTAGGCTCAGCTGGTAACTGCCAGAGTAAATATTCTGACCCAAGCAGTATGACCCCAAGTTTTAACCACTATGCTGCAGTACAGAGTACAAATCTTATTACAGTAATTCAGCTCCATTCATGGTGCTCCAAGAACTAAGAGAAAGAGGTAAACTTTTACCAGTTACCAAATCAGGCACCATTTTAATGGTGTATTTATGAATTTCATACAAATAAATGTTAATGTTATATTATTAAAAAGTATCCTTAACCAGAAATTTTAGTCCACATTTTTCCATGCGAAAGAGAGTTCCTTTATAGCAACTATTGTTTAAAATTTCTCATCCAGGAGGGGTATGGTGGCTCATAATCCCAGAACTTTGGGAGGCCAAGGTGGGTAGATCTCTTGAGGACAGGAATTCGAGACAGCCTGACCAACATGGTGAAACTCCATCTCTATTAAAAATACAAAAAAAAAAAAAAAAATTTAGCTGGGCATGGTGGTGCATGCCTGTAATCCCAACTACCTGGGAGGCTGAGGCAGGAGAATTCCTTGAGCCTGGGAGGCAGAGGTTGCAGTGAGCCTAGATCACACCACTGCGCTCCAGCATGCGCAATAAGAGCAAAACTCCATCTTAAAAAAAAAAAAAAATCCTTATCTCATATACTTTTTCAGTCCCTCCCAAAAGATGTTTCAGAATCTTACTAGTTTGAATTGATGATTCCTTGTTTCTCTGAAACTTATTTTCTTATGTGTAAAATAAATTATGTTATTAGACTCAGTTTTCAAATTAAAAGATATAAAATATATATAAGTATGTAATTATGGTGATAAGTACCTAATAAGTAGTTCTTGAATTATGTGCATTTCTGAGATTTTGAATTTGGAGAAATATTGAACACTTTCCCCAAAAGTCTAATATATCATCTAAATTTGTTATAACATTGAATGTTCATATTTCTGTATTCCTTGTACTAGTTAAATGTAGATCATATATAATTATTTTTCCTTTATCTGCTAGTAAAATAATTTAGTTGTAATGTGTAGGGGAAAATGCACTTGTACCTTAATTAATATAAAATAAATACAAAGCAACAGTAATTATTTTGGCATTAAAGGCAAAACTTAATTTCTAGGATCGAATGTCTTATATAAAAGAAGCAAAACAGTTCTTATTTCTAGAATTACAAACTTTCCAAAACACACAACAACTATATTGGGTACAGCAGGATAATAGCATCTTATGGAAGTAAGTAGCTAAGTATTCTAAACAAAATAAGTATACTTATTTTGTGGGTGGAATAAAAGTTAAATACTTTAACATGTAATATTAACATTTTAAAATCAACTTTTGAGAAGCAGATACTATGTAAAAAAGTGTTCCTTTTGATGCTAAATTTCTGTGTGTATATCATGCAACAGCTTTGCAATTTTTTGAAAACTACAGTTTAATATCCAAGGAAACGTTTAATGTTCACCAAAAACATACATACATAAATCAGATAAAAACATATGTATGTTGTTTACAATAGAATGTGCATAGTTTTCATAACCCCCCCAATATTTTGTAGCTTCATTTTCAGGGAGAACTTCAGTCATTCAACATTCTGAGGCAGTGAATGGCTCCACAGATGAGTAATGAGACAAATACCTTTTCCATATAGATCACAGCCTTTCTGTCTGGTCTGTGTCACAAGTGACTAGCACTCATCATTACCAGTTGATGGGTGTTTAATTGTTAATGAGAAATGGGTCCTGGTATTGGTCCAATTCCTAACAGCAGTGTTCAATGTTATAGAAATCACCACAGCGTGTTAGTTTTCTTATCTGCAAAGTGCATTGCTCAATGCATTTAGACAAAACAAAAAGCTCATTCAGCCCTAGATAACTCTATTCAGAGGAAAATAAAGAGTGCTTCCCTAAAATTATATTACCACAAACCTCACAATTAAAATATGAAGAGGAAAAGGAAGGAAGGAAGGAAGGAAGGAAGGAAGGAGGGAAGGAGGGAAGGAGGGAAGGAGGGAAGGACGAAGCAGGGAAGGAGGGAAGGAGGGAAGGAGGGAAGGAGGGAAGGAGGGAAGGAGGGAAGGAGGGAAGGGAGGAAGGGAGGAAGGGAAGAAGGGAGGGAGAGAAGGAGAAGAAGAAGAGGAGGAAGAAAAAGAAGAGGAGGAGGAAGTAGGAGGAGAAGGAGGAAGAGTAGGAGGAAGAGGAGGCAGAAGAAGAAAAAAAAAGGAAGAAGAATCTATTCAACTGGGCAACACATGCTTTTATTAGGTACCTAGTACGTGTTAGATGCTATGAACAACTGGATGATAAAAAACTGCTATTTGGGTTTCAAAGACAATGGGGACTGACAGAATTAAACACGTGATTTGATTACAGGAGATAACTGCCGTGAAAGAGACGTTACTGAGGTGCTATGAGAGCACAGAAAGAAAAGCCCTCTTTTACTAAAAATGATAAAAAAGCAACGAGTTACTTGAAGAAGTAACTTGTGACCTGATTCTTGAAGAAACTGAAAAACAAGTACAAGCATAAGGGCATCCAAAAGGAATTTTGAACAAAAATATGAAATATTTTAGAACTCACAAAGAGGTCTCCATAATTAGATGGACTACCTGTGGGCAAATATATCCATCCAATTTCAGTCAGGAGACAGAAACCACTCCAGCTATGTGGCCAGAAATAATTTAATATAATGATTAGTTGGGGTTTGGCATGGTGGCTCACACCTGTAATCCCAGCACATTGGGAGGCTGAGGAGGGTGGATCACTTTAGTTGGGAGTTCAAGACCAGCCTGGCCAACATGGTGAAACCCTCTCTCCACTGAAAATACAAACATTATCCGGTGTGTTGGAGCGTGCCTATAATCCCAGCTACTAGGGAGGCTGAAGCAGGAGAATCACTTGAACCCAGGAGGTGGAGGTTGCAGTGAGCCGAGATCACACCACTGCACTCCTGCCAGGGTGACAGAATGAGACTCTATCTCAAAACCAAAACCAAAACAAACAAAAAAAATGACTAGTTGGTAAAAGGTAGTCAGAAAAAGACAGAAGAAGAGACTCTAAGAATACAGGAATCACAAATGTAGGGGGAAGTTACTGTGTTTTGGACTGAGGAAGACAGAGATGGAACAAACTTGAAGGAAAGTTCCCCCAAGGCTGAGTTTCAGACTTAGTTGGAGAGGATGGGTTGCTGCCTGCTAGTAGTGGGAGAGAAGATCACTGCGGTGCCACAATTCAGAGTAGGAAAGCAGGCAGCCACCTGCTGATGTGCTAGCAAAATCTGCTGGAGAGGGGACATCATTGGGTCATGCCTGTGTCAGCCTTGCCGTAGAAGCCAAGAAGTGGCCCGGAGAAGTAGCTCTCAGAACCAAAAAAAAAAAAAAAAAAAAAAAAAAACTGCCCTGCAGTGTGGCTTCATCTCCCACTATCGTAAGGACTCACAGTGCAGCAGCTGACCAATGAGAAACGTTTACAGGGTTCAACTTTGGTGTCGCAAAGCAAGTCAAAGAAAAGTGCATTTGGGATTGAAGGGCAACCAATTAAAAACCAGCACAGCCAGTGGTTGGGAAATGAGGCTGCAAAACAGCGGTAGGGACGTCAGGACAGTTCCTTGAGTGGCCGTGAGTGGACCCAGTTATCTTCTTTCTTGTTTGTAGTTCTCAAAAGTAACTGTAGAATGTGCGGGGAATGCAACACCCTGGAACAAAGAGGAACTGGCTAGAACAGCCAGGGCTTCCTTTCAATCCACCCTAGAAATAGGATGCCCTTCAATGACTTTGCTCAGCAATTTCATGTGACCCTGGGATATACAATCCAGGGCAGGCTACTTTCTGAGGTCCTTCAGCTTCAGTACATGTAGGACATACAGAGATAAGACTCCATCGACTCCAGATGGCTTCCCTGAGACTTAGAGAAGCAGCTCACAATTAATCCTAGGTTTCTGTTGTCCCTTACTGCTCTATCTGTAAGTAATAAATCAGCATCATGTAACTGATTATGGGCATGAGTGTTGTCTTACTGGACTCAGACAAGCTGGTAACCAGTGCACATTAACCTGCTTCACAGGGACCCCATCATCAAGATCATTGTAAATCACATTGGATATCATGGGCATGATCTTGCACATCCAAAAGGAAAGCAATTTTGCTGTGCAAAACAATCATCTGGGATATTTATTGAGAAAATAGATTCAAAGCATCATCTTTGAATTTTACTTTTGTAAGTAGGAAGTAATCACATTAAAAATACATTGCTGGGGGTTCTGCTGCAGATGTTTCTTGAACCACTTTTTTCGAAAGAGTGATGTAGATGATGGAAAACTTGTGAAAGCTTTGAAGCAGGTGAATAATGTGTTTATATCTGTGTTTGAGGAACTTCATTCGAGCTACAGATAGTAGATTGAAAGTGAAACCTATGACTATTGGATTTGTCATTTTGTTTAGATAGCTTATTGACACTGTTCTACATGATTTGATATGCAGATTATTTTGTAGCTATATAATAAGTTTAAAAATATTAGACTTAAAATAATAGAATGCTAAGTAAAATGCCAAAACAATATCAAACAACACATTTGTGACAGCCTGGTCATTTGTTTCCACTGGTAAAATGAAGGCTATCTAGCAATATACAGTATTTTGTACAAAGTGATTGTTCAATTAATGTTATTGATTGTCTTGCAGGCATTCCTAGCTGACAGACATGTTACTGTAAACTAAAATAATAATACTTCTTTTCATTTAGCAAGATGGGATGACTGGGATTTAGCCATGGGCAGTACAAAGTGCAAAATAAATTTCAGATATTTGATAAGTTGCGATTTTTTTTCTAGGAAATAACACGTTTTCATTTGAATGGGTATTAAAAAAGTGCCTATACGTTTCATTTTAGGGTCTGCATAGAAGACTAGATTTTTTTGACTCCATTATTTTTATGCCAAAAATTGTTTAAATTTTTTAATCATATAAGAACCAATAGATAAAATATATACATACAATTCAAATTCAAGATCAAATATTTATTACCAACAGTTAAGGAATTTTATGCAAAATGCCTAGACACAGCCTGACACACAATAGGTGAACAGCACCATTTATATTCCTTGGAATCAAGGAAGATTAATGGTGACCCTGGTTTTGAAAGTTTAGGAGTTTCAAGTGACTGCAGAAGTGACATAAGCTTTGGATTCCCAGGGTCATTATTATTTTTAATCCTTGTGATCAAGAGCCATTTTACTTACCTTTCTGCACTTTAATTTTTTCATATATATGTATACATACACATGCACACATATGTATATAATTGAAAATTTACTATATTAATATATGTCACTCTGCCAACCAATTAATTTATATAATCTAATTTAATTATCTGATTTGTTCCTTGAAATAAATCTTTAGTGTACAGGCAAGGAAAGTAAGCCTCAGCCAAGTGAACTGAGGAGTTTACTTCATGAGAAGTGTCAGCACTGAGGTTCAAATACAATCACCCTTTCCCTGTTGAGGATATGGGGGCAATTGTCACAAAGTTCTCCTCTCCCACATCAGATCTAACCAGAAAAACACAGGCAGATATGTCACAAGCAGAGGGAGAATTTGAATTTCAACTTTATCTAACAAAGTTTAGGACCCCTTTTTACAAGCATACTGTGTATTGAATTATTTGAGAAGTCCTAGGATAAACAAGTATGCTTTTCCTTGTACTCGTTATTTGTCTAATGAAGAAATATGCACAGAATATATATGCACATATACATACACACACGTGTAGAATGTGTGCATTTATTTACCTGTGTGTATATGTATATGTACATTTATGTGTGTACTCTATATATCAACTACCTATAAATTTGTAGTGCATACAAACACATAATATATATGTGTGTGTGTATATATAGAGGTGTGTGTATATAGATACACACCCTTTTCCCTCTTTCTAAGACCATAAACTCCTGATAGATACTACATTTCATCCTTCCCATCTCTGGAACACACTTGGCCATTAACTGTTCTCAAAAATTGAATTAAGTACATGAAATGAGCCAAGGGCATGAAGCATTTTCCATATTTTCAAATAAATCAATATAATTGTTTTTCAACATATCATTTACTAAATTTTGTTAGTATAATTTACATTGGTCCACATGTGGCATGGAGTAGTTGTAGAATATCTTGATTATTGCAAAACTGTTGACAAAGCTTCCCATGAGGGTTTATTTGGGATTAAGTAGTGAGCTAGGTCTTAATACTATTAGGTAGAATTGAAGCTAGTTGATCATCCACACAAAATGAGAAGTTTAATTAATGATTTTGTGCCAGCATAAATCAATATTTCTGTAGCTAGCTATAGGGCTATTTCATGTGCAGCATGTTTAGACAGCATTTATTTGTACTATTTAATCATAGAAAATTATTTTTAAAAACTTAGAAACACCCACAAATTCCACTAATGACAAAAGTAACAAATCCTTCAGCCCATCTCTATGATCATGTTTTAAAAAACTAAGGTAAAATTTTTCATACTTTTTTTAATCCTGAATTTGCAGTTTTGGTGTACTTGTTATAAATATTTGTCAAGTTTTATACTTTTGCTTAATACTGTCTATGCTGGTTCAGCATGACATGGTATTAGGACCTGTAGTTTCAGGGAAAGTCACACTTACTGCATTTATTTGACACACAACTGTTGCTAGACAGCAAATCATAAAATACAAATCTGAATTGCATGCCATGTTTCAAAAAATCCAAAATTCTTTGCTTTTCCTATGTGTATTAAGCAATAATGATAAAGAGGTAGCATCTTTGAGTTGGTCTGTTGTGGGCAGACACTACTCCCACATTTTAAAGCATTTTCGTATTTAGATTTCATTTTGCAGTAAAGGTGTTTTTCTGGGCCTATTGCTTATCTCAACTTTCTTAGATATTCACTAACATCATATTAGCTACCCCAAGTAATAACAGATTTCTTTTTTTCATATGAATCAATTTGTCATATTGATCTCTATAACTTTGAATTGTCACATAAACTATTTCTTTAGTGAGACTGAGACTGGAAAGTCATTATACTGGAAAAATAATTAGTCTTCCTAAATGGATTAAAACATTTCAAGAGACTTTCTGGTGAAAATCATTTATTAAGCAGTAATTAACTAAGTCAGTCAGTAAGCTCAATTATGTTTAATATTTTTATGGCTTTGAATTATTAGAAACAATGAACTTACCTTTACTTTTCAATTATGTTTTTATAAAGCTATACTATCAAGATAGTTTGATAACTTGAACTATAACTTTTAAATATTTAGACATGTGATTCTTGGCTCCCTTTTTGTATTCTTGCCTCAGGATCAGAAACGCTTGACTTGGTAGTTGAAAAAATTCAATTTTCTCTAAAATGTCCTTCTTTTATTTTTTTCTCTTTGTATTCTTTATCATGACTAGATCAGATATGCTTCATTTAGTTTTATTTTAAAGTTTTTCCTCTCATGAAGTTTGTACGGTTAACTTTTAGTTCATTCTCACAAGATGTGAAGACTTTACCAAATGAAATTTTACATGAAAATATATGTTCTAAATGAAATTATCTTATTAAAAATTAAAGAGTTTCTAAAGTTACTTTGTGTAGTTTTGAATGCAAATACACAAAATTGGAATGACTATATAATCAAATCTGCAAAATGTTTCCTAATATGCTTTCCATTCTAATAAACATCTTTTAGCTTAAAAATATATAATATTCTAACTAAAATTATTAATAAATATATTATGAATTAATTTCCTGCACTTTTGATTTAATTTTCTCTGTATATGTAAATTTTGCACTCATCATATTTTGAAATTTTGATCTTGTAATAATATTTATTCAATAATGCAATCATACTTCTGACTTTAGAATGTCAGTATATCAGATTTATCAACTTCAATTAGCTGAAGCTAATTTTCAGATATGAACAATTACTCAGAATGACATTATGGACTTGTTTATGTTATTTATTGATAATGTTTTTGGCTGGAACTGAGGCCAAATTATTAAGGGTAATTATCAGTATTGTATTTCTGCCATTCTCTGGCCTATTGAACTTATCTTCTAACACATTTCAAAAAACTACTAATATCAAGAAAGTGAAATTGAAATGAAATCAGGAGAAGGAAGTGACATTATTCAGTGGAGAGATGCTTTTGCTGAAAGACGGTTTTTGTTCTGCCTCTCACACTAAAATTGGGGTGATGAGCAAGTCGCATTATTTCTCTGGGTTTCAGTTTTTCTATTTGTAAAATAAAGTTGGGTTTCAAGCCTTCTAAAGTTTTTCTAATTCTAAGGCTTAAAGGGACAAATGTTCTGTCTATATTTTATGATTCCTCTAGTGCTCAGCACATTGCCTGGCTCCCAGTAGGCACTCAATAATATGTGTTGAATGGCTACCTATCAGACCTTATATATTTAAAGCATGAAAAATGTGGCCTTAAAATGAGGTGGCTTGGGTATTAAAGATACGCAATCCAGAAGAAGACAAAGCTAAAATAAGTTGATGGAACATTCTAAGATTCCACATAAACAATTTTAAAATTACAGTGTTTATCATTGATAAGTCTAAATATGTTCTGTGGATTCTTATGGCTCTAGTATCCCAGATTCGTCACCATCAGTCTGCATTTTGATAGGCTTTGTGTCTATTGTCTCATTTCCTATAAAAACATTTGCATTCTAATTTTTTTTTGACACAGAGTCCCTGTCACCCAGGCTGGAGTGCAGAGGTGCCTCAGCCTCCTGAGTAGCTGGGACTACAGAAGTGTGCTACCATGACTGGCTGATTTTTATTTCATTTTTTACATTTTTTGTAGAGGCAGAGTCTTGCTATGTTACACAGGCTGATCTTGAACTCCTGGCCTCACTTGTCCTCCTGCTTCAGCCTCCCAAAGTTCTGGGATTATAGGTGTGAGCCACAGCACTCAGCTTTGTCTAAATTTTTTCAATTGAAATTGATATTCATATTAACCAGAGGTTAAACAAAACAAAAATAGTATTACCTCCCTCTGTGGTCCCTTCAAAATCACTCCAACCTCATTTTTCTGAATAACAAGCTAAATCCTGTACTGTGGTTTTCAAATGTAGGCCTGGCTTTATGGATTTTTTTTTTTTTTTTTTTTTTTGTTTTTCTTGTATTCAATATTTTTTTATCACTTTATTTTTACATAGACTCAGCTTAGAAGTTAAATATTAACACTGACTCCTAAACTGATAATCAGGACAAGAGGTATATATGTAACATTGTGGAATTATTCCGACATTCAGAAATTTAAAGCACTCTGAGGAGGAAAGACTAAAAACTCTTCTGGAAACATGAACTACTTGAACCACTTCAGTAATTTTCAATTGCTTTGTGATGTAGAAGCAAAGAACCTTGATCATTTTCACACTGAAGCACTTAAGCTCTCTGATAATTTTAGACCCTTACAGTCATTTTCAGAATATCATCATTTCCCCCACTGAAGTGGTTTTAAAAATATGTGAAGTGTTTTAATAATTTTCAATTATCTTCTATGGCAAATGCTCAAACACTGATCACCTCCAAATTTATGAGCTAATAACATTTGAAGAGATCCAATATTTTCTTTTAAAAAAACAATGTGTAATTTTAATTTTTTTATTAAGTTATTTCAATTTGGATTGAATAGACTACTAAGTAATGTAATTAAAGGTATATGGAATAAAACCTAACTGTATGAGAAGTCAATTAAAAATGCAAATGACAGAAAATAAGGCATCTTTCTCATCTCAATCCTTGAACAAAATGCTTGGAAAATATATTTTAATTCCTTCATTTATTAAAATGTATGTATTTATTAAAATATATTAATATTGACCAAAAAAATATATAAAATAAATTTTAAAATGAAGCTAAACAAAGTTGTGTGATTAAATGGAGACCAGAAAACAGTTTAAACAATGCCCTTTGAAAAGCAAAAGGACCTTATTTCAGAAATATAGGGATATACTAATATATTAATAATGTGCCCTCTGTAGAAAGTGGTAAATATGTAGTTAGGCATATCTAAAGTTTATAAATTAAAAAGTTTTAATCTATTTGGGACAATACCCAAGAGGACTTCTTTAAGCTAAGTAAACCATAATTGTAGAAAACAATAACTAAATTATTTGACACATTTTTACCTCAATTATGAATGTTCTTTGAGATCTATTTCAGAATATGACGTTTTTCCCTAATATTTGTAAACAATGCTTTCTCCTTCTCTCAAAATGCTTAAATAAAATTGACAATGAGAAACATGCAAATTACCCAATGGTTTTCAGTTCTTAGAACAGTTGTTAGGACCATGACACCATTATGTGAGGATCAGGGAACTGGGATATTAAGGAGGAGAGGGATAAGGAAAGTCGATATGAACACTTGAGGATAGCTGTGTGTCTACGGGGATAAAAAATTGATAAATAAAGGCCAAGGAGATACCTTTAGATATCACCTACATACAATTTTTATTTTACAAATAGGGAAATTGGGAACTAAAATGGCTAAAGGAATTATCCAAAGACTCCTATTTTTATGATAAACAAAAAATTAGATTTTTGACTCTGTGTCTTCCTTATATATCCTTTTCCACGGTCATTGCCTAACACATATGGAAGCTCTACTGCAAAATAAATTGAATCTTCCTTTGTTGACAATATGAATTAAATAAAAAATCATGGAAATTTACAACTGGAAAAAATGTTGGACCTCAACTAAATTGATTCAGCCATTCCATTTTATGGGTAGAGAAGGTGAGTCTTAAGAAGTGAAATGACTTGAAGGTGGCAGAGGCCTGACAATAATTCACGTCTCTGGTCTATGTTTTATTTTGACAACTTACATTATAGATTCACTTTCTATCATTCTAGTCACTTAGAACAGTTTCTTTATTGTATGTCACTGTGAATGAGAAGAGAGAAAAAAATACAGTAACAGGAACTTGGCTGCAAAATTTTGTAGAAAATATACTTGAGAGGTCTTTTAACCATATGCTTTAAAATATATAACCATCTAAATTAGAGTTTATTATAAAATGAAATATTGAAATACTAGAAAACGCCACTTTGAGAAATATATATGTGATAAAATAAATTTAAGTTAATTACATCTTAGAAATAATATTATTTAATAATATATCTGAATTTGACAATAGAAGGGACCTGGTAACTGGAAACATGAAGAAATAAAAATAATTGTTTAAAGCTGATTAGTAGATACTGTTTAAGTTAGTATTGTAATTGCACTGATATTGTGACCTGCGATATCTCTACAATTTTATTTTCAGCCTCCCAAGAAAATCGGTTTGCATAGCTAAATTGTGGTGGATATGTAATGTGAATAATCATGAGCATTTCAGCACTCATTTTTCCACGTGATAGAAGCAAAGATGATTCAGAATCCCACTGTCACCTACAGTTGTTATCCTTTACAAATCAGTTTCTATAGGTAATGTACACTAGATAATTACATAGATAGAAGGTCTATTTAATTATTGGGGATTTTACTCCCAAGTCTCCAAAATACTGTGATCAAAAATTTTATTACATAAAAGCAACGAGCATTTATTTTGAGTAATATTACATGCCCAAAGGACAATGCATATTTATTTGGTGGTATTACAAGCCCTAAAGCAATGTGTATTTATTTTGGATGGTATTATAAGCCCAAAGTAACTTGGTGAGTGTTTCAGATCACATTAGAGTGACAGCACATGAACCTCTGTGCTTAAGAGAAGGCTCAAGAGACGTGGTATGGTAAGAAGGTACCACAGTAAGTCAAACTCCTAATCTCACTAAGCACAGACATCAGGGGACCATTCAGAACCTCAGTTGATACATTCTATTACTGATGCAATAGGGCCAACATAAGTGAAAGAAAGTCTGGATAAGCTGTCCACTCTTCCTAATATCCAGATTGTATGTAACTCTCTTAGAGCCAGCTGGTGAGTCATTCTACTTCAGAGAAAGTTTCCATTACTGGAACCAGTCCAGTCCAGCAGCATAATTGGGACACACAGTCTCGCAGTCTCAGATATGTGCTAATGTAGTCCCAAGAGACCTCCAGATATAAATCTTGGAAGACACTTAGGAGCGTTGTTGGACCCTGAAATGATTAAACAGCTTCCTTTTCAAAGGGGAAGACACAAAGTAAGAAGCTGAATGAAACCTGAAGAATAAAATGTCAACTATATTTTATTTGTTAAAGAAATGTGTGTATGCTCACAGTTTAATTCAAACAAATGCAATAGAGTACAAAGAGAAAATTACACATGCATACCAAATCCCATCAAATAGGATTGACCATAGTCAACTTAAGGTAAATATGTACACAAATGACCTTCAATACACATGTTTATGTAAAAAGGATGACTGGATAGATAGATTAAAGATGGCTGAATAGTTAGATAAATAAAGTCATACCTTTTTATTGTGATTTGAGAAATATATATGTGATAAAATAAATTTATTGTGCTTTGTAGATACTGAGTTTTTCAGAAATTGAAGGTTTGTGGCAACCCTGTGCCAAGCCAATCCATCAGCACCATTTTTTCCAACAGTGTATACTCACTTTGGGTCACTGTGTCACATTTTGAAAATTATCTCAATATTTTAAACTTTTAAATTTTATTGTATGTTCTTTGGTGATCTAGGATCAGTGATCTTTTATGTTACTGTTATAATTGTTTTGGAAGCACCATGAAGTAATGCACACATAAGATGGCAAGCTTAGTTAATAAATGTGTATTTCTAACGGCCCCACTAAGTCACTGTTCCCTGTGTCTCTGCCTGTCCTCAGTCCATCCTGCTCTGTGAGACACAACAAAATTCGGCCATTTAGCCAGGTGTGGTGGCTCATTCCTGTAATCCCAGCACTTTGGGAGGCTGAAGCAGGTGGATCACTTGAGGTTGGGACTTTGAGACCAGCCTGACCAACATGGAGAAACCCCGTCTCTACTAAAAATACAAAATTACCCAGCTGTGGTGGTGCATGCCTGTAATCCCAGATGCTTGGGAGGCTGAGGCAGGAGAATCGCTTGAAACCAGGAGGTGGAAATTTCAGTGAGCCAGGATTGTGCCATTGCACTCCAGCCTGGGCAACAAGAACAAAACTCGGTCTCAAAAAACAAACAAACAGATAAAACCAAAACCAAAACAAACAAACAACAACAAAAAAGAATTAGGCCATTTAATGAGGAAGAGTTGCACATCTCTCAGTTTGAGCTTCACTTTAAGCTTAGTGAGAAAGGCATATCAAAAACAGAGATAGGCTAAAAACTAGGCCTTTTGTGCCAGTTTGCCAACTTGTGAAAAAAAAATTGTTGAAAAAATTTAAAAGTGCTACTCCTGAGAATGGGAATTAGAAGAAAGCAAAACAACCTTTATTGCTAAATGAAGAAAGTTTTAGTGGTCTAGATAGAAGATCAAAATAGCTATAATATTCCCATAAGCCACAGCCTAATCCAGAGCAAGTCCCTAACTCTCTTCAATTCCATGAAGGCTGAAAAAGGTGAGAAGGTATGGAAACCAGCAAAAGAAAAGTTGGAAGCTAGCAAAAGCTGTTTCATGAGGTTTAAGAAAAGATGCCATTTCTATAACATAGAACTACAAGATGAAGTAGCAAATGCTGACATAGAAGCTGCGCCAAGTTAGCCAGAAGATCTAGCCAAGATTATCCATGAAGGTGGCTGCACTAAACAACAGGTTTTCAACGTAGAGCAAACATCCTTCTAATGAAAAAAGATGGCATCTAGGACTTTCATACCTAGAGAAGAGAAGTCAATGCCTGGTTTCAACGTTTCAAAGAACAGGCTAACTCTCTTGTTAGGGGCAAATCCAGTTGATGGCTTAAGTTGAAGCCAATGCTCATTTACCATTTCGAAAATTCTAGGTTCCTTAAATTTATGTGAAATTTACTATGCCTGTGCTCCATAAATGGAACAGCAAAGGCTGAATGACAGCACATCTGTTTATAGCACGGTTTATTAAATTTTAAGCCCACTCTTGAGAACTACCGCTCAGAAAAAAAATTCTTTTAAAATATTATTGGTCATTGACAATGCATCTGGTCACAAAAGAGCTCTGATGGAGATGCACAAGGGAATTAATGTTGTTTTCTTTCCTGCTAACACAGTATCCATTCTGCAGCTCATGGATTAAAGAGTAATTTTGACTTTCAATCTTGTTATTTAATAAATACATTTTGTAAGAATATAGATTCCATAGATAGTGATATGGTTTGGCTGTGTCCCCACCCGATTCTCGCCTTGAATTGTAATAATCCCCATATGTCAAGGGTGGGGTCAGTTAGAGATAACTGAATCATGGGTCGGTTTCCTCCATACTGGTCTCATATTGTTCTCATGGTAGTGTATAAGTCTCATGAGATCTGATGGTTTTATAGATGGGAGTTCCTCTGCACAAACTCTCTTGCCTGCCACCATTTAAGACGTGCCATTGTTTCTTCTTTGCCTTCCAATATGACTTTGAGGCCTCCCCAGCCATGTGGAACAGTGCGTTCATTAAAAGTCTTCCCTTCATAAATTATTCAGTCTAGGGTATGTCTTTATTAGCATCATGAAAACAGATCAATATGGATAGTTATTCCTCTGATGTATCTCAGCAAAGGAAATAGAAAACCTTCTGGAAAAAACTGACCATTATAGATGAAGATCAAAATATCAACATTAACATGAGATTGGAAGAAGTTGATTGCAACTCTCATGAATGACTTTGAGAGTTTAATAACTACAGGCATGATGAAAACAGCAAGAGATCTAGAATTAGGAGGAGATCTTAAAGATTTGGCTGAATGCTGCAATCTCATAATCAAATTTTAACTGATGAGAAGTTGCTTTTTATGGATGGGCAAAGAAATTGGTTTCTTGAGATGGAATCAACTCCTGGTGCAAAGGCTGTAAATATTACTGAAGTGACCACAAAGGATTTAGAATATTCCATAAAATTAGTTGATAAAGGCTGTGGCATCATTTGAGAGGACTGACTCCAATTTTGAAAGAAGTTCTACTGTGAGTGAAACACCCTCATACAGCAACACATGTTACAGAGAAATAGCTTGTGAAAGTAACAATTTTGCATGTTCTTCACATGTACCCCAAAACCTAAAATGCAATAAAATAAATAAATGGGGAAAAAAAAAAATTAAAAAAAAAAAAAAAGAAAGTAAGAGTCAATCAATGTGGCAAATTTTATTGTTGTTTTATTTGAAGAAATTGCCACACTTCAATCTTGGGCACTTGCCACTTTGATTAGTCAGCAGCTATCATAATGGAGGCAAGAGCTTCCACCAGTGAAGAGATTACAACTTGCAGACTGCTCAGATGATCATTAGCAATTTTGAGCTATATAGTATTTTTAAAATAAGGCATATACATTGCTTTTTTTAGACATAGTGCTATTATGTAGTGCAAACCTAACTTGTATATGCCCTGGAAAACCAAAAACTGGATGTGATGACTTTTATTGAGCTATTTGCTTTATTGAGGTGGTCTAGAACAGAACCTGCAGTATCTCCAAGGTATATCTGTAGTAGATGCAATTTATACAAATAAAATTTTAAACTTATATTTTACCTGAATGTAACTTGAGAACAATAAACTAAACTGATACTAAAGTACTTGTTAAAATTCAAATAAAATATGTTATTATTGCTACTCGTTACAGGAATTACTTTAAAACCTCTCTTATTATTTGAAGTTCAAGATAAAGAGGGTTATGAAAAATACTCAGTTTGCATATTTAAAGCTATATGTTTTAACTTTAGGTTATATTCACCCTGTAAAAGCTTAAAACATTTTTAATTTCTTCTGAAATTAGTTTTTCTTGATCCTTTCTGATCCTTTTCTTGATTCCTTCTGATCCTTTTGAGAAACTTTTCTTCTCTTGTATTTTCGAACATTTCAGTTACTTTTTTCTAATGTCCTATACATCTAAGTATATCTATATTTAACTTTTTTATATCATTTATATGCATTATATTTTCTAAAATTATGTAAAGTTTTCTATTTTATTATTATTTTTGAAAAGTTTTCTTAGCCTCTTCCTGATGCTTATTGCGATTTCAGCCATGGCTATACTTTTTTATTTTATGTTTTTGCTTTGCATGTAACTTTCATCTTTTAACACTTTATTTTCTTTAAGTGTTCCTTTGTTAAGCTCTGTTAAAACTCTTAAATCTCTTTTCATCTTACTTCAGTGTCTTTTTTTTTTTCCAGACAGCATCTTGCTCTGTCCCCCATGCTGAAGTGCAGTAGTGTAATCATAGCTCACTGCAGCCTTGACCTCCTCACCTCAGCCTCCTGAGTAGCTGGGATTACAGGCATGTGCCAGCATAACTGGGTAATATATATATTTATCTTTTTAGAGATGAGTTCTCACTGTATTGTCCAGGCTGTTCTCAAACTCCTGGGCCCAAGCAATCCTCCTGCCTTGGCCTCTCAAAGTGCTTGGGTTATAGGTTAACTGTAGTGTCTTATGACATCATTCAATTTGTTTATTATTTTGTAATTTTTCTTTTTTTAAGAGTGCTCATGATTGACTGGAGCTTCTTTTAAATGATGGAGAACTTTTGTTTTCAGAATACTTGGCCTACTTCCTTGTGTGATTCTTCTTGTGTTGAACTTCTCTGCATTGTTTTTACATTATTTTTTTCTTTAATTTTACATTTTATTTATTGGTACATTATTGTTGTGTTAATCATTCTTATTAGAGATAATGGTCTAATAAGCAATGGTCTAATAAGTAGACAAAATGGTCATGCCCTAATCCCAAAACCTATGAATATGTTACATTACATGAGAAAAGAAACTTTCGAGATGAAAAGTTAATGAGCTTAAAATAAGGATAGTATTTCAAATTTTTCAGGTGGACCTAATCTAATTCTATAACTCCTTAAAGACAGAGAGCGTTCTTGACCTCTAACCAGCAGATGACAGAGAGATTTGACGTGTGAAAGGGACTCCATCTGCCGTTGCTAGAAGGAGGCACATGAAAAGCACAAGAAGTGCAGACAGCCTGTAAGAGAAAAGAAAACCAGCAAGGAAATAGGGACCCCAGTCCTACAACTGCCAGGAACTGAATTCAGCCAATAACCTAAAAGAGTTTGAAAGTTGGTGCTTTCAGTTACATATATTAAACGATGTAGCTCTGTCAACACTTTCATTCAACCAGCAGAACACAGTCAAGCTCACTCAGACTTCTGATCCACAGAAACAGTGAGATCAATTTTTGTTGAATTTGGGGGCTAAATTTGTGGTAATTTGCTATGGTAGCAATAGAAAACCAATATACTTACACATAGCTAGTTTTTGAAGAATTTTTGAGAGAGTCAACTTGAAATTTCTAACCAATATTTTTGTTTCTAACACTTTCATTATGCATTCAATTTCCTCTACACTGGCAAGTGTATCTTCCCTCCATTCTGTCATACAAGGGTTTAAGGTGACAAAGGCTCTCCATTTTGCCATAGATCACTGCTATCCTATTTCACTGCTTTTAGCCTGGAAGGTAGGTTGTAGATAGAAATAATGTAAGCTTTACTTATTTCCTCCATTGTCTTCACTTCCCTTTTTTTTTCTTCAAAGCTAAACTAGTTCTCTGTGGGAACATTTGCTGCATCGCCTGAGATACCCAGACCTCTAGACCTTATCTTCCATTAAGTAGTTCTTGAGAAAGTCTTTCAAGTTTAGAGAAATCCATAATCTGCAGGTGGTCTAAGAAGGCACACCTTCAGGCTATAGCCCTTCTAGTGCATCCAAAAGCAGAATTCACAGTTTCCAAATCTGCAGTTTCTGGTTCTAGCCCTTTCCTTATTTATTGTGATAAAGTGTTTTTGTTGTTGTTCTGGTAATATTTGCTGTTTTATGTTTCCTTCTCTTCTTAGGAATAGTGAGGAAAATTAAAAATGCCTCCACTTCCCAAACCCTAACCAGGGACAGTGTGCATTTTCAGTGAGTATTTCAACATAGGGAATAGAAAAGAGAATACTCAACACAGAGAAAAGAGGAATGAGGTAGGAGAAAATAATATAAAAATGGGAAGTACAAACAAAAATAATCCAACCTGCTTTGAATATTCCTTTTGATTTATATTAAAATTGACCTTAATCCAGAAGTTTTCTTTATGTTCTCAGTTCCAATAACAAAAATCATGACACATATACAGATAAGTGTAAAAATAATGCAAACACTATTGGAATCTGAGAAAAAAATCTTTGACAAAAGAATCTATTTGATTGAACAGAAATATATAAATATAATCAGATTCTCATTTTATATGCCATATAATTTAAAAATTTTAGCAAAATAAAATAAGAATTTCTCACCTTCTAAGCACCCAGTCACTTTTTTCTGTACTGAGGCATATAAAGAAAAAAAAAAAAATACTCCATAAGGAGAACAGTTTGGGACAGGGAGGGAAACAAACAATAAATAGATAAACAAATTTAGGCCAGTTTGTGCTAAAGAAGAGAAGGAGACAGACTGGCCATTTCATAGAATGTGTTCAGAGAAACTCTCTCTTATAAGGTGACATTTAACAGACCTGAAGCAAGAAGTATACCATGCAGGCACAAGAGCAAATGAAAGAGCCCTAAGATGAAAGAAAGCAGGAGTCCCTTTTTGGCTGAAGCAGGAAAAGTGGCAGGGAATGCAGGGTGGAGATGAGGTCGGATGGGCAGTGTGTGGCTTGGTCAATGGAGCCTTATGGACAATTATGACTTAATCTTTTACTCCTGTTGTGAAATAGGAAGCCACCGGAGAGCATTAAGGAAAGGAATATTATGACATGTTTCTCTGGATCCTCTGGCTTCTGTGGAAGTGAGTAGAGGCAGAAAGGGAAAACTAGTTGGGACACCATTCAACCCAAGTAGCAGATAGTGGTGATCTGTATAGGGATTGATAGTGATGGTGGCAAAATGGAGTGAGGTTCTGGGTATATCTTCAAAGTAAATGCAATACAATTTGCTAGGGCATGTGGCATGTGAGAGAGAGGAGAGAGACAGACAGAGAGAGAAAAAGAAAGAAAGAAAAAGAAATAAAGAAAGAGAGAAAGAAAGAGAAAAGAAGAAAAAGAAAGAAAGAAAGAAAGAAAGAAAGAAAGAAAGAAAGAAAGAAAGAGAAAAAGAAAGAAAGAAAGAAAGAAAGAGAAAGAAAGAAAGAGAGAGAGAAAGAGAGAAAAAAAGAAAGGAAGGAGGGAAAAAAAACTGATTTCGAAGTATTTTATGGCCATGTGTAAATGTCAAGACTTCTCATTTCCTAAAAGACAGTGTCTTTAGTCTTCAGAAAGTGACTTAAGACCATACTAAATGTTACAACTTCGAGACTCTTGTAATCTTATTCATTACACATAACAGCCATATTATGTTTTGCAGAGTATTTATTAGGAGGTGATCAGTAGAGGCTGAATGAATGAAGAAGAAGTCACTTAATTGTTACAGATTATACGGGGAAAATGTTTTGTTTACATTTATATATATAATATCTATAGAGAGAAAGATTTTTCCTATAGCAGTATGAAATTTTATAGTATTTGAGATAATTTGCACGCATGTTTAACAAAGATAAGGAAAATAACTTTTTGTGATACTGCATAATTCAAATTCTGCCTAAAGCATGCCACACAGAAATAATGATGACACTATTCAATCCAATAATATAAAATCAATTGATGTCATTGAACTGCCATCTGAAGCAAATTTAAAATGTCATTTTGTTGATTATTAATTAGATTGACACTTTTCAAATTAAACTAAAAATATTTTTCTTGTACTTGGAAAATTATATGTCCTCTTGTCTTGAAAAATATTGATGGAAGGTAAAATAATGAAGATATTAGCAAATAATCCCATCAGATATATTTTTAACAATGAGGTTTAATTTTTTAAAGACAAATTTTATTGTCCATATAAATTCTATAAATAAAGCTTTTGCAAATGGTCTTTTAACTCGTATTGATCATGACCTTGGCATTCAAAGTCTAGTTATACTGAAAACTGCCCCATGTCTCTCGTGTACTAAAAAATCATTACCTGAAATTAATCAGTTCTTCAAACACACCATTCCTAATTATTGTATGGTTATTGAGATAGCATACAATTTCAAAAATAGATATAGGGAGCACTAATTTCAAATAGCTTATTTGTATAAATTATAGTATTGTCATGAAAATAATGCCTAATATATTTTTACATCATGTAACTACAAAAAGGACTTAAAGCAGAAACTTAACTATTTCTGACAAACATTATATTTCAGCAATTAATAATAATTAAAAAATAATTATATCAGCTAACATTCTTGAATGCTTAGTATGTGTCAGTAAACTATTCTAAAATACTTTATTTTCTTTTAACGAATAATTTTGTAGCACTTACTATGTGCAAGCACTATTGCAAATACTTTACAAGCTTTATAATTGTTACGTGGTTTAATCTCTACAATCACCTGAAACAAAACTGTTTTCATCTCTATAAAAATGAGGGAAAGGAGTATGAGAAGTTATCAGAACTGCTTGTAATTCTAATCTATACAAATATTCTTTAATATTATAATACGGTAGGCAGAATTCTAAGATGGACCACAAGATTCCTGTCCTTAAGTATTGGAAGAACTTGTGAATATGATGGGATTTCCTTCCCATGATTAAGTTATGTTATAATGGTCATATGGTTCAACTGTGTCCCCAAACAAATTGCAACTTGAATTGTAGCTCTCCTAAGCCTCGCGTGTCATGGGAGTTACCCAGCGGAAGGTAATTGAATCATGGGGGTAGGTTTTTCCCATGGGGGTCTCATGATAGTGAATAAGTTTCATGAGATCTGATGGTTTTAAAAGGGGAGTTTCCCTGAACATACTCTGTTGCTTGCCACCACGAAAGACATGACTTTGCTCCTCATACACCTTCCGCCATGATTGTGAGGGCTTCCTAGCCATGTGGAACTGTGAGTCAATTAAACTTCTTTCCTTTATAAATTACCCAGTCTCTGGTATGTCTTTACTAGCAGCATGAGAACAGATTAATGCATATGGCAAAGATGAAAGGGTTTCACAGATATCTTTAAGATCCTTAATCCAGTTTTCTTTACATTCAACAAAATAGAGATTATCCTGGTGAGCCTGACCTAATCATATGAGCCCTTTAAAATAGAGCCTAATCCGTGCCTGAGTGAAAGATTCAAAGCAACAGAGATGCTGACCTGCTTGCCTTGAAAAAGCAAACTGTAGAGAGAATCACACAGCGGGGAACTACATTTTGTCACTTGGGGCCAAGAGCCATTGTCCTAGAGCTACAAAGAACTGAGTGCCACCAACAACTAGTAAACTTGGAAAAAGGTCTCAGCCCTCAAATGAGAATTGCAGTCCTGGCTAGCTCCTGGATTTCAGTCTATTTAGGCCCTGAGTGTAGAGGCCAGCTAAACCTAGACTTGACCCATGGAAACTGTGAGAAAATAAATGAATGTTGTTTTAAGCAACTAATTTGTTATGCAGAAATGAAAAATTAATAGATGTAGTTAACCCAGGTCTTGAATTTGCCAAATTATTAGCTTAACTATCATCCTTACTTGCATATAGAGTGTTTCTTCCATCTATATTTCTGCCTGTGTCTGTGAAGTGTAGGTTTTCCTAAATAGCTCTATGGCAGACTTGGCTTCACCAATATATTGATCTAAGATGCATTCTATTTCACTGTTTAGATACTAAATGAATCCAGCAATGTTTCTTAGCTTATCACTTTCTGAAGAAAATCACATGCTGAGTTGAAAATATCTAAACATACAGAATGCAATAAACCACAAAGAGATTATAGGTCAATTAAATCAATTCCAAATATAATAAACTACAAATAATAAACAGCATGTCTCTGCATCTCCTAGACACAGTAGCCTCTCATGGAGAAGTGAATGAATCTGCATTTTCTCTCATTTGATTCACTTCCAGCTCCTTTTTACCATCTACTAGCCCTTTGTATTAATCTTTTCCTGTGTCCTACATTGTTCTCATTTCACAATACCTGCTGCTGAGATACCAGAGTCTTCAAACTCTAACTACAATTTATATATTTTTTGGGTCTTTCTATCTACACTGGCACAAAATTCACATCGATTGCGTCCTTGACAACATTTTCCTAGTTCTAGGTCTATATTCCCTGGCTGCAGACCCAGGGAATACTGGAGGACAGAACTTTTTTTTCTTTGCTATGTTTTCTTTGAAATGTTAGGCAGTGTTGACCAGAGAGCTTATTGACTTCGTTCACTGCTTTTCAGAGTCCAATTTGTCTCATCTTTAATTGTACAATATTTGGGTGGGGAGGATATTTTGTTTAGTACCACCTGAAACACTTTTATACATTTTAACACATATATGATATAGGTTTAATAATTTCTGTTTACAGTCATCAGGGTTTTACCATTGATGTCGTCTATTGTAACCTTCTGGCTTAACCTAGAGAAGTGAATTTCTTGTACATCTTTGTGACCTTTAAATCCATTTAATAATTAGCTATGCACCTGTTATACCTCTGCTACTATTGTCTTCAAATATCATTTAAATTGGTTTTATTAGGTAATATATGTTTATGTCGACGTTTCCCAAGCAGATTGCTAGATATTTAAGAGAGAGTAAATAAGAATTCTTTTTGTTTTTTGTCGGGAAAACGTAAAAAAAAAAAAATCAATTCTCTCTTCCTCTTCCATATTTATACATTTCATAAGTACTGCTACTCCAGACAAATATCTAAAGTTTAATTCCTAATCGCAAGCACTCATGGTGAATTCATGTTTATGTGAAAGGCCCTGTTCCACCACTTACTCCTCTTTCTCCTTGTTTCTTCTTGAGAGTTTGAAGAGGTTTGTTCCCCATTTTTGACCTCTGACTGAGCAAGACTATAAAGATAAGAGCTACATTTTTCTTTAAGATATCTAGAGAGAAAAACACTCCACAGGGTGCTTTATGACACCCTTCGCATCTTACAGATCTCATAGGAACTCTGTTGAGAGTTCTGGAGTCTTGGGTCTTACATAAGGCAGGAAGGGAAAGATACTCAAGAGAAGGTCTATTCTATCTAAATTTCCTGCTCTTAGTCCAAGAATGCTAAATGCTGTTGCTAAAACTCATGGAATCAGCACCTCAGAAAGCAAAGATGACAAAAGTGTCTGTTTTATGAGTGATTGAGATGAACTCATAAGCACATTTAGATGTTAGTTTCTATGCCTAACTTACGTGGTTTATTATTAAGAAATCTGTGTTAATATGATAAAAAATGCTTTAATAACATTGGGAATAAAAGTAAGAAATTTAGTACCTTAGAAATGTGTTTTCTCGATACACTTTTTCCGTTAGAAAGATAGTAATGTAATTTGTACTATCAGCACAAGTCAAATGGCTATATTTATTTATTGTCAGCTTACAATATATTCAAAGTCATAAAAACATACTAAATGCTATACAAAAATTAATTACTTTGATAAACCTATCAGTGATTTTATCAAAAATTGCAAACAATGCTAAACTTCATTTGTTAATAAATAAAATTTACTGTATTACCACGTGAAAGTCTTCATAGTTCATTGAATAGTAACGTTTAAGGATTTAACATAATTTTAAAAATATTTATTAATTGACACTTTCACCATCGTCATAGCTAATGCACTTTAATTACATTGCAGACTCTGGATAAGCACTTTATATACATTTTCTAATGCTATCTGTACAAAAATCTATGAAATAGTGGCCATTATTAACCCCATTTTACATATAAAACTGAAGCTTGGAGAAAACAAGTAGTTTAACCAAGGTCAACACAATTTAATATTAGGGGGACCAAAGTCTAAACTCCTGAGCCCATGTGTTAAACCACTATGTTGCAGTCAAAGGGATATTATAGACAACAATATTATAAGTATTTGTATTTTACATGGAATCCAAATAATTACTTCTTTATTTAATATTTGAGCCAAAGTTTTAATATTTTAGCTATTTGTAATAAAAGTATATTACAGTTTATATTTTCTATAAAATATATATAAAAATACAACTCTAAATTAAAACTTAGCATTATGGGAAAATCTAGGTACTAGACCATCAAATTAAAAAAGAAAACCTCAAGCCCATGTAAAAACACAATAACTACCGAAAATAACAGTCAAATAAGAAATATTGGAGATTTTTTGGAGAAAGGCAATTGCATCTATTATTTACTTGTTTTGTTTTTTACTTATAGAATAAAACCAGTACCCAAATAATATTAATTTTCATTTGACAAATTTATTACTGTCATCATATTCGTCACCTTTGACCATGTCTTTTGAAATTTCTTTAGTTGAATTGTCATAGTGGTAAACTAATATTGGTTAACGTAATATTGAATATTTTCTTTATTTGCTCCACATAGGAATAAAAACAAAATTAAAAGATCTACTATAGTCATAATTTTACTTTAAAATAGCTAAGTAATAATCTCAACATGTAGACATCTTCCCAGAATTGCAGTTGTGAATGTAGAGAACAGCAAGAAGAAAGTCTTCCCTGACTATTATAAAAGAGAGAAATTATTTTAAGAGATTTAAATTTCTGGTAGTTTTCATGGATATTGCTACATGTTTAATCCCAGAAAGGTTCAATTCTCATTTAAATATCACCTCTCATCAATCACTTGTGCTTTCCTTCCTGGGTCATTGAGAACATAATAATTCATTGTGTCATTTGAAGGTGTGCTGACCTACTTTCAATAGTTAATTTCAAGAGAAGGATCAGATGTTCCATGCTTTTGGTAACTGATTTGACAATAGATCTTTACTATAGCCCACTACATAATCGGAGGGCATTTCAGGCAGCAAAGGCTCAAGGCCATTGCTGAAACGAAAATTCCTCAAATCAATTAGTTTCCTTAACTGAACTGTCAGTTTCTGTTGACTATCTGTTGATTCTTATATGTCAATCAAGACAGAATAAGAGAATTTTGAATTTCAAATATAGAAAATATTATTACATATAATCAAAAAGAAATCATGACCTCAGAGCTAGATAACCTATCTTAATATTCTCTAGTATATTTTATTTTAGCCTTTTCAGATTCTGTTGATTTCCTTTTCCACTTCAAAAAAAGGCTGACAAAATGATTGGAATTATATTTATAATATTTTCTGAAAATCTTTTCATATTTTGTCTTACATAATTCTAATATAAAGACCTCTATGTTTAGGACATTTACTGCATAACTTCATTTCACCCTATAACTTGAAAGCCTCTGATAGAAAAACTAGTAAAATCATCCAATATTTTATCAGACACACCCATAATCAGACTTGGTATTTATAATATTTGTAGGTAGTCAGTAGCAATGATAAATTATTTATCTTGTTGATTTAGTAAAAAGAAACATGTTAAATCAGCAGATTTTTTTTTCTAAAAGTTATAGAACTGAAAATAATTTCAGAGATAAATTGGACTAGTGATTGATTTTCAGATCATTTAAAGCCTATAGATAAAGGCAGAGAAAGACAAAAAAAAAGTTTGAATTACTTTATAAAGTTACTCTTCAATATTAGCCCCATTATGCATAACCTTTCTTATATTCATTTAAAACTTTTCTTACTTGAAGTAAATTTCTCTTAGTAAGACATGTAGAATAACGGCATACCTTTAGTAAACTCTTTATATCCTAAAGATGAACCAATTTTTATTATTCTATTTTATAGACAAAATCACCCCAATTTCCTTTTCCTGTCTCCATGAGACATGTTTTCCATCTCTTAAATATTATTTTTACGGCTTTACTTGGAACTCTTTTCAATTTTCCCAATATTATTTTGAAATAGAAATATTTAACCATCTTGCTCATTCTTCCTTTGTGGCTACTACTCTCTGTTTATGATCATTTATTGGTACTTGGAAAAAATATTACACAAGTTTATTGAGTCTGTGTCCTTGGTATTATATCTTTCACCATAATGATAATAGTATCAAATATTTTACAGCATTTAAATTTTCAATTTCTCTTCATAGACAGCAGTCCATTTCAAAAATTATGGCAGCCTTAGAATAACTAGTGAGCAGACACATCAATTTGTTTTACACCTGAAGAAATAAAAGTTAAGTTTAACCATATCAAAGCTAATGATAACACGTCTGACTATAATTCTAGTTTTTAGAACTTTGCCTTAGAAGGTTTTGTTAAAATCAATCACATATCTGTATATTAATGTGACTATATAATTAAGAATATTACCCTTTTAACTGCCTGAATATTTTAAGTTTTTATGAGTGCTAAGGCTTAATTCTCAGGATCTGAAAACATTTACTTCTTGGGATTAGAAATGTTAAATTTAGTATATGCTTTAATGTCCACAATACTGTTAGTATCAATTATTTGCCTTCATTGTCTAGCTTTATAAGTCCTTATGCCATTATCTGTTTGCATTATTTCACCACATGTCTGTAAATATAGACTCCAAATTTCTCTCAGGCTAGCATGTAAACAGACATCAAATGTATACACTCATATGTATGTATAAATACATCTACATTTAAACATATATACTCTTTTATATAAAACATATGAACATGTAGGTACACATATATACATATATCTATGTAAAGACACCTAGATGTGTCTGAGATTTTGCTTTAATGTAACCTCAAATTATTTTGTTGGGCTTAATCAGTAACTGGCTACATAAAAGCAGTGCTTTACAAATATTAGTTCATTTTTTCTCACAACCACATTAGGAGACAGTTATCCACATTTTACAGATAAAAAAACTGAGGCTCTGAGACATAAAGCAAATTGTTCAAAAAATCATGACCACTAATGCAGACATTAAATTGATTTCAAGCATAGCTAGTTCCAAGGCAAATATTCTTAACTACTACAGTGCATTGTTTCTTGTTCATAGGTTTATTGGTACCTTGTCTTTTTTCTTCAGAATTAAAAACATTGGTTACTGTTGTGCAAAAATGCCACACTAATTTACAGTGACAAAACTACAGGATTATTCATCTGTAATAATGATTGTGCAAACAACTGTATGTTTTAGTTTTCAGATACTTCCTCAAAGATAAGAATTTGTTATTTTAATGTATAAAAGACAAGGTCAACATACATCAGCAACTGGAATAGCTTTTATTGCACTAACAAGGACAAATAATATTTTCAATGTTACTATCTTTCTTATAAACAAATATTTATCAAGCTTTTTATACCACACAAGATAGATTTCTAATAAAACCTTGATCTTTGGCTGATGCTTTTAATAGCATATTTCAAACCTCTCTTTTTTCTTTTTGATTTTTTCACATCCATAACCTTAATTCAAGACCTCTTTCATTCTGACTCTTTGTTTCCTAAATTCTTATTTCTAGTACATACATATATGATAAAATTTCCAATGCTTCTGCTAGGAGGAGTGAGTAGTGATTTTGACAATGCTCCCCTAGCTTTTTTCCCATTTTGTGTTTGAAATGCTCTCTTTTTTCATTTGAACAAATAAATTAGTTAGTACCATTCGATAACTAGTCACTGTCCATCCACCACAGTGCTTCTTACGGCATCACACTGAGTTTTTGAGATGTCCTTCTTTCCAAAATTGCAAATACTTCTTTTGTTACCATGTTATACTCACATCTACACTCTTCCTTGATTGTCAGAGTTCATGTCTGGAATGCTTTTCTGTTCTGGTGCCACATGTAAAGTCTTGGAGTTTCACACCTTTTCAATGGTGTGGTAGTTTGTTCTCTTCCCTTTGATTCCCATCAGTACAATATGTATTACATAGGCATTATATGTAATGTATATGTATATGCATTGTATATGTATTCCTATATAAAATATTGATAAATAGGCATACATATATATTGTGTATATATGAATGTATTCATATTTATTGTATAATACATATACACATATATAAAACAAATCTATTTTAAGCAAATATGAGAATATACAATATGTGTTTCTCCATAACATTTGTCTTAATGTTCATCTGCAATGATGGTTTATCTTAGTCTAGTCTACTCTATTTATGTTAAACTTCAAGAATAGGTTGTTGCAATCTAATGGCTATATTGGTTAAACCACAATATCTCACTTATATAGTTAAATAGTTATTGTGAATATAAGAAAAAGTCCAATGCTGGGCTGACCAGTGGAATGGCTGTCATCCAAAAGCCTTTTTCATCTGGGATTTTTACCTATAGCAGGTTGCTTCTAGAGCCATAAGTGAAGACTGGGCATGGTGACTCACACCTGTAATACCAGCACTTTCGGAGGACTACTTGAGGCCAGAAGTTTGAGAGCAGCCCGGGCAACATCGTGAGACCTCATCCCCCTCTGCCTCCCAAAAAATGCCATTGGCCCTCAGTGGTCTCTAGTTCAAGCTATTAGAATGGAAAAGGGGCCTGGAAGATCCACTACAAGGAATTCGTGTGAAGCATCATGTGGCACCTAGTCCCTCTGTTTACAATCTATTGGTTAGAATATAGTCACATGGACAACTAGTGCCAGACAAGCTGAAAAATGTAGTTTAATTGTCTGATGAAGAAAGAAGAAACAGCCAGTTTCTGTCATAGAAACCCTAATGACTTAGCATTCCCTCTATGGAACCTATAACTTGTTCACAACTGGATAGAAAAATCTTCAGCATAGGGGAACATAGGAAGTCCTCTGAAGTTCTGAACGGGGTATTACTAGGTTAGTGCAAAAGTAGTTGCAGTTATTGCCATAAAACTAATGGCAAAGAACCGCAACTAGTTTCGCACCAACCTACAGAAATTTGTTGAGAAGGTAGGAAACGCAAACAATGCAAATCAAAGTGAAACATCCTATTGCAGCTTCACATTACAGTTTGATAAATAGGATTAAAGTCCTTTTATAAGGTCCTCCCTCTTTCCTTTTACACTTCAACCTCTGGTGCCTCAGCTGTGAATTGTCAAAGAGTACCAGCTTGAAAGCAAAGGACTATGCCAATTGACCTGTGTGCCTCTCTAATCTTAAAACCTATCCTTAATTGGAATAAAGATTAAATCATTCAGATTTTTAAAAATCTATCTTTATATTTCAGGAGAATATCCTTAAAAGAAAATGATGTAAGTTATTTTTTTTCCATTGACATTAATATCAATTATTTAGGATGCTTTTTTCCTTCTAGGAAATTTAAATATTTCAAATACATTCAGATTTCCATAAATATACAACGTATTTATTGAAAAAAATGCTGTTTGAATAACATTGCCTCTAGACTTATGTGAAGAGAGGAAAACATTCAGCAACAGCAGAGCATTTGAATAAGTTGGTTGCAGGAAGTTTTGTTTGTTTGTTTCATGGTTCTGTTTTCTGAGGGTTATTTTTTAAAGATAGAATCTCATTGTGGCACACGGCCTGGAGTGCAGGGGTGCAATCATAGTTCACTACATCCTAAATCTCCTGGGCTCAAGTGATCCGCCTGCCTTAGCCTCCCGGGTAGCTAGAACTACAGGCGCATACCACCATACCTGATCTTTTTTTGTTGTTTGTTTTAAGTTTTTTAGACAGTGGTCACACCATGTTGCCCAGTCTGGTTGAACTCCTGGCCTCAAGAGATCCTCTCTCTTCAGCCTCCCAAGGTGGTGGGATTTTATTGCCATAAATGTGCCAATACAATGGTCAGGTTGCAGTTTTAAAGTGATAAGAGAAAACTTAGATTTCAGGTGCTGAATGTGTAGTGGTAGATTGACCCTGGCTACTCTACCACTAAGAGGAAGAGAGGTATTTTCCTAATCTATCTCTAAAAGGAAGAGAAAGAAGAGGGTTCACAGAAACTAGAAAGCATAGATGTTCTTCTACACAACAAACATTTTACATATGATGGCAGTGGCCTCTTCCTGGAGTGGCTACTACCATGATACTGCTGCATGGGTGAGGCATGGCCTGGTCTATGAGCTACATGGAGCTGGCCCAAGCCAGGAACAGGCAGAAATCCCTCCTCTTTCTGAGTTGGTCGGCCAGGAGCCTTGTACTCCCCAGGCACAGTTGTTGCTGCCCAGCCACAGCTCCGGACCCAGGCATCCCCGAGCTTCTGGGGATCAGGGGCAGTCAAGAGCTCTGCCCTCCTGGGTGCAACTGCAGCTGCCCAGCCATGGATGCCATCTGGGCAACTCTGCACTCTTGGATACCCAGGAATTGTCCTGCCTCTGCAGTCTTGGAAGTGCCTACTCCCACTGCCTGGCCTTTCCCAGCTCCCGGTAGCCAGTCCACTTTCAGAGCAAAGTTGAGACCAAGCCCAGGTGCTGCTGCAACCTGACTGGGTGTGCACACACTTGGGGCAGCATAAACACACCAGCCCCCTGCTGCCTTGAACAGCACTGGACTTTGGGTACAAATGAGCATGGAAGGGAAGCTGAGAGAGGGAGAAGGGCGGCTTAGCATGGACCTGCAGGCACCCCTCCACATGAACAGCCTGGGCACTGTGGGCACCATGGCCAGCAGGTTAATGGTGGCAGGAGGTAGACAGGCTACTGGATGGAAAGGGGCAGGTCCCCAGTGGAACCCCACCTTCAGGCCAGGGAAGGCGTGACGCCTGGGGGCTGGGCTGCCAGTTCTGCAGACCTGAGTGAGAACTTAGGGTACTTTTTCCCAGGCTTGGCTATGGCTGCCCATGAACCAATAGGCATGCGCTTCCTCCCATCTGAAGGCCATATAAACTCCAGACTCAGCCAGACTCGAGGAGAAAACTGGACAACCATCTAAAGAAAGGATCTCCCTCCTGCTGAGCGCTGAGCGCTCTGGTCTGGACTACCAGCTGCAGAGAAGAGCTACCCACTCCACGGTCTCTCCTCTGCTGAGAGCTGAACACTTGTTGAGATGTCCTGCCTATGGAGAAGAGCTACCTACTACAGGTCTCCTCTGAGCTATTCTGTCATTCAATAAAGCTCATCTTTGTCTTGCTCACCCTGCACTTGTCTGCAAACTTCATTCTTCCTGGATGCAGGACAAGAACTGAAGATCCATTGAATGGTGTCCTTAAAAGAGCTGTAACACAAACAGTGCTGAAACACACCCCTTGCTCACCACATTACAGATGACAAGAAAAGCTACAGCCCTTCAGGGATCCCAGACCTAGGAGCTCCCTGATTTAAGCTGTGACACCCTCTCTGGGTTCCTGGCATTTCCAAGCTTCCAGTTGTCACCACTTTCCCTGGTGCCAGCCATGGAAGCTGCTTGTGGTATGCCTGGTGCCACCATAGCCTCACAGGGAGCCGGTGCCAATACTGGCTGTTTGGATCTGCCCACTCTGCCCCAGCTGGCATGCCTGGCTGCATACAGTGACCAGACCACACACTTGCTCATACACTCCTTGCCACTCCACACTGGGCTCACCCTTGGCAGGTGTGAGATTCAGGCCAGTAGTGTGAGCTGAGCACAGCCTGCCAGGCTGAGTGGGCAGAAAGATCACAGTTGCCCCAGGTAAAAACTCAGGCAAAGGCACCACCGGCCACAGAGGTTTCCAGCTCGCAAAGCAACACCCCCATGATCCCATGACATACACAGAAACTGAGATGTAAAGATGTTAAAAAATGTCTGCAAGGACACAGAGTTGAATTTGAAACTAGATCTATCTGATTTCTAAGCCCATGATTTTTTTCCTTTAGAGAATGTGAAGACTTTAATAACTCACTTACCATCCTATATTTTAGAAAAATATGTAGATGTGTGTTGTGATATCTGTGTCACAGGTACCCTCCTTATTCCCTCTGTGTGTCTAGTAACATACTTTTTGCATGCCCGAATGCATATTATGCAGACACTAGGAACACACAGTTCATTGAAAAAAGATTAATCACATGATCTATCATGAAAAAGGATAAACAACATAATTTGTCATTCACATGATTTCCTATGAGAGGTATGTTGCTCTGCTCCTAACTCATAGTAACCTCTGTTCAAAGTTCCTCCTGCACTTTTGTCGTATGTACAGGTCAATCTGGACAAGCTACACTGAAGGTACGCATAATACAAAGAATGATAGGACTGAATCTTAGAGGTATATTCTCTTCAAAAGGGGCAGTTATGCTTTGTTCTGAAACATCAGTCATCATTTGGACCTTTGTCATCTTTTACTCGAACACAATTCCAGCCATTTTAACATTTTAAAATACGCTCTAATGGCATTTTTCCAACTTAAGTGTATTGTTTTTAAATAGAAGCTATTTCCTTCCATTATCAGTATGCATTAAAACTGTTGAACACAAACTAAAATATGGCATTCGTAATTTTAAGTGGAACTATCTTTGCATAATTATTTGGTTCGGCAATCCTGAGTGTGTCATACAAGTCATTCCAAACCATATAAATATTCATGATGTTTATTCTACTTAAAATGTAATCTGAATGTGTGTTGCTATCCTTTGTTTTGAGAGTTCTTTAAAAATGTGTGGATTTTTATACATGCATTTGAATTTCAAAAGGACAGAAAGAAAATCATACCCTAAAATAATTAAGTATTCTGCATATTATATTTTTGTTGGATATTCTGTATATTACCCTTAGTGCCCAGTGCAATAGGGATACAAAGGAGAGGAGAAAAACAGGCAGGGAGATTGACAGTGACTGCTTAGTAAGATCAGAAGGATGATGAGAGGGACATATGGATGCTATTAGAGCCGTAGAAAGAGACCTAAGCCAGACAGGTGAATTAGGTAAACATTTTGATAGAAGAGAACCTTGATTTTTGAAAAGATACAAGCACTGGGTAGGCAAAATTTGAAATAAGGGAAGATGGGTGTTCATTGGTTTGATAATATGATTCTTCTTTATTCAAATAAATAGAAATAGTTCCATTGCGTCAAGATTGTCCATACATATACCTGCATTACAGTAAAAATTATTTAATGAAAGACCAGATGCTGGTCTCATGCTTCTACTTTATTTCTTTTAATTTACTCTTCCCAGGACAGATTCACAGCCCTCCCAGCTTGTCTGTATGACACCTCATCATACTTAGCATTGCTTTTATGGCCCTTTGAAAAATACAAAGATTCAGAAAGAGGAGAAACTTAAAGAGGTAGATTTAAGGCAGTGTCATATAGAAGTGAAATATCAAATGCTAATTTTAAGGGGGAAAAAAGTAATTCTTAAACAGTTCATTGCAATCACCAGTCACTGATCTAATTCACTGGTGAAATCTAAAGATACACCTAGATTATCCCAGCTCTTTTTTTATTTATTTCCCTTGGGGAGTGTCTCCCAAGGGAAGAGGAGCAACCTGGGACTATCTCCATCCTGAGTTTTGATTTATACTCTAAGCATCCTCATAACCCAAATAAGAATCTGGGAAAGCCCATCAAAAATCATCACCTCTGAGAGATTAGAGTTCTCTGCATCAGCTTATTTGAATTCTACTTATTTATAAATCATGCTTGACACTTCTAAGATTTTTCGAGTCTGGGGAAACTTGAAAGTTACCTCATAAAAGCACCATGTTCCAGTGTTTAGAAAAGTCACATTCTAATGTGACTCATGTCCTTTTTATTCCATTAAAGGGTCCTGTTTTTCTGCCTCACACTTAAAATCCTGAAATTTTTGCCTATATTATAAATATTTTTCATTATGGATTCAGATTAATGCTTAATAAAAAAAAGGCAATCCAAAGTTCCAACTATGCAGTGTAGGTCAATTCTATGCTGCTGTAAACTCTACAGTCATATTGGAATCCATTTCCCCATATTTAAAAATAGTTCTGGGGTCAGTAGTAACAATCAATCAGATACAAACTTCTTTTTTGTCTTTTCAAACCTTGAATATACTTCTCAAGACTTCACTCCTGCCGTGTTCTAAGTTAGCCTTTCATTACCACTACAATATTGCCCACATAAAATAATACCTTAGTTCTGTTTAAATTCAGTTGATTTTTTTTCTCCTTGTCTTAACTTCATAAAATGTTCACACAGAGCAGACATGCCTACTCTTCCAAGGGATCATTCAAAAACCCAGCAGCCTGTAAACTGAATGGACTCTTATCTCAGAAGGATGAAGGACAGAGCTGCCCTGCTGGGATTTGAAGTGTTGGTTCCAGGGAGTCTAGATATTTCAAACCAGACGCTTACACAACCCATTTTTCTCTGGCCTTATGACTGAATGCACTAATTCATTTACCATTCAAAGTGTCCTTCTATAATTTATGCCACACACTGACATGTATTTAACTCTCTAAAATGTCTTGAATACAATTTGTTTGAAAGGCATTATACACAATAAACCATAATGTATTTTTAAGAAGCATCTTGGAATAAAAATAAATACAAATTGGAGAAAAATGCTGATTAATAAGCATTTATATGGCACTTCATGTTTACAGATGGTTTTATAGTCATTTTTTATTAGTTTAACATGCCAAGTCTCTCTGGGCTCAAAGTGCTGCTTAAGTACATCTCCGGGCTTTATCCCCCTGGAGTCTAGACTTATGGGGTCAAATGTTGTAAAGACAGTCTTTCTGGAAAAGTTGTATCCTAAAGCCATTAAAGAAATTTTAATGTGATGAATTAGAGTACATCCAAGACACAGTTTTCACTTAAATGTCTGGTTATGAGGAAATAAGAATAAATATGTATGGATACCAGTAGCTTTCCATGCACAGCTATGTCTTATGTTAGTATAAGGGTCATGGGAGCCCACCTGGCTTCTTGCCCATATTTACAGGTCTACATCTTACAGAATAATATCCATGGAGTGTTTCAAGGGTTGCCTGTGTTTTTTTGTGTAAAAGCACACATACCTAAAGGGTTATGTATTTTGTCCCATGTTGGGACTACTACTGGAAATTCTTCCAGAAGTGTTCCAGATTGCAGACTGATGGCCTATATTTTTTGATGTCATGGTCCAACTAATGTCTCATTCTGAAGATATGTCAATTGCCAGTAAGTTCTATGGAAAAAACATCTATGTTTTCAGGAAAGATGTTAGATAGAATCTGAGGGGAAATGGTAACACAGTAAAATGCTGCAACAGGACTGCAGGGTAAATGACAGTGTCTCTGATATATATACCCTAAGATTCCAATATTTGTCTAACACTAATCTAATACCCATTACTCAAAATATATATATAATATATCTAAGACAGGACTCATTTTGTCACCCAGGCTGGAATACAGTGGCACAATAAAAGCTCACTGCAACCTTGAACTCCTGGGCTCAAGCGACCCTCATACCTCAGCCTCCCAAAGTGCTGGGATTAAAGGTGTCAGCAGGATTGCATTTTAATTTTGTAATTTTTTTCCTGAGGATTTAATTTTAACTGTTCTACCCTCTGTATATCTTAAAACCGTATCTGAAGTTATAAAAAAAAATCACAAATGATATTGACTATATGGAAATAAGCAAATGAGAACAGCAAAATTCAGGTATGAAGGTCTGTAAAAGCTTTGTGAAAAACAACCTTTATAATAAAAGGTAAAAATCTGACTGAATTTTTTATTTTTTGAGATGGAGTCTCGATCTGTTGTCAGGCTGGAGTGCAATGGTGTGATCTTGGCTCATTGCAACCTCAGCCTCCTGAATTCAAGGGATTCTTGTGCCTCAGCCTTCTCCCCCAAAGAATTTGAGATTACAGGCACATGCCATCACACCCAGCTAATTTTTGTATTTTTAGTAGAGACGAGATTTCGCCATGTTGGCCAGGATGGTCTCAGTCTCCTGACCTCATGATCCACCTGCCTTGGCCTCCTAAACTGCTAGGATTAGAGGCGTGAGCCACCACATCTGGCCTGAAGTCTTTAATATATCCAACTAGAATAAATACATTGATTTTATCTTAAATTCGTCTAGTTGTGTATGATTAAACATTTGTAATAATACTATTAAGAGCATCATAGTTAGAAAGAAATACAATGAATTAGCATTAACTGAGGAATGAGTTAAGCTCTTTAAATATACTAATTCTTGTAGTTTAATCACAACCCTGTGGCAAAGTAGGTAGCAATGGTCTTCTTGATATAAGGAACTTGAGACCCAGAAAGTTCAGTTACATCATTCCACACTCCTAGTATCCGCTCATGGTATCTACTCATGATAGTCATCAGTAAGGTTGGAATTTAGATTTGTCTAATGTCAAGTCTATGATCTTTCTGCACGGCTGCAACTTCAGTTTTTCCCAGGCTGCAAGATATCCTAAATTAAATCATTTTTCTAAACTGACTATTCTACATCCTAGCAGATTGTGACTAAAACAAAGTAACAATACTAGTATGTATATATGTATGTGTGAATAGAGAGAGCAAGAGACAGAGAGAGCCATCTATAAAATCCTCAGTTCAGTTTAACTTGAATTTATTAAGCATAAACCTGGTACAACACACTTGTATGATTTTACTATTTCCCTATCAGTATCCTCTTCCATAACTCTACTGGCACTGCTCTGCCAACAGAGGCCACAGGAGAGCCCTCTGCTGAGGGCACATCTGTCTGCTGGGCTATTGCAATAAATTCCCAAACATTTTCCCTATTTCTAGAGTTTCTGTTTCTAGTCTTTTCTCCACACTGCCACTCAAGTGTTGTTCTGCTAAAAATATATCTAAATATAGAACACACTTACCCAAATATCTTCAATACATCCTCATGCCCACAGGAAAAATCATAAACACTTAGCTTTTCAGGCTTTATCTGCATATCCCACAGTCTTCCATCTGAGCTTGTTAAAATTCTGTAAGCAATATTGGTTGAAAGGAAAGAATACTGACTAAAACAATAAAGGTACCGAGCATAATTAAGTCCAGCATGATTTTTTCATATATTGGTAACATTTATATAGCACATGCTAGTTTAATCCCTTTTCGCATGTAGCTTTAAGCATATTGTTCATTTAAAGTTTCATTTATTTTGATAATTTTGTGAATTCAGAAGGTTTTTTCAATATTTTAATGATCTTACTATTTTATTTGCTCTTAGATTATCCTTTCAATTTGTTTTCAACCAATTCTACTGTCTTCTTGCCTGCCGGCTCAAGGTTCCAAAAGCTTTATCTTAAGAGAGAGAGCTACAATATGCAGCCACCTACCATACCATGTTTGAAAATGTAGGTGAAAGAGTAATGCCAATGGAACCGAAACAAAAATAGAACCGTAAAATTGGGTTCCAGGGAGGACTGTGTCTATCATAGGAGGTAGCCACTGTCTGAAATAGCAAGATAATAAGGGAAATATGAAACAAAGCCCTGAATTTTCTCTCCTCCTACCTTCTACTCTCCTGTTTCTTCCTTACATTGGCCAAACTCAGAGAGTTTGGAGAGCAAGAAAGCCCAAGTGAAGAATCTGCAGAAGCTACTTGCTTGGAGTGCTGTGTAGGGGAGAGGATTAGTGGCCCAGGAAGACAACTAAAGAAGAGTCATCCCTGACATACCAAGATTCACTGATAGGGGACAACCGTTAGATCAGCATTTAATCTCAACTGCTATGTTTGCTGGGAAAGTAATCAAACCTAACAAGTTAATAACTAGTGACAAATGTTTCCCACAGCCTGTAATCCAGTTAAGACTTGGCTTCCTCATTCTCTCCTTGCCTGAAAAGGTTCAGAGGAGAAAGTAAGTATGCTTGTACTGAGCAACAGCCAGAGGCATTCAGTAATGACTATACGTGTCCCAAGAAACTACAAATAACTTAATCAAAGAAAGTGGTAGCATTTGCTTCCTCTTGTTTTTTGATTACCCAGGTTGTCACTGTAGCCTTGACCTCCTGGGCTCAAGCAATCCTCCTGCCTCAGCCTCCCAAGTAGCTGAGACTATAGGTACATGCCATCACACATAATTAATTTTTAATTTTTTTGTAGTCATGAGGGTCTTTCTATGTTGCCCATGCTAGCTTTGAACTTCTGACCTCAAGTGATCCTCCCAACTGAGGCTCTCAATGCTCTGGGACTACAAGCATGAGCCAACCTGCCTGATTGATTTCTCCTTCTTAATAGCAAACTAAACCATACATCAGGCCATAGAAAATCAAAGGCTTTTGTTGAGTTTCTGGTGTGAGCTAAGAAGCCCACTGCAAGGTAGAATCCTTTGTTTGCTAATGTCTATGTCATTTCTGATGACATTGGAATCTACTTTTTTAAAAATGAGAGCTGTTTTTTAAAGTTGCTCTTGCTTTTATCAACTCCATTATAGAAAAACCTAATATCAGTGAGATAAGGGGATGAGTCAAATGTTAAGATGGGACCCTAAAGTTTGGCTACTTAAAAGTTAAAAGAGTATACCCATGCTATCTAATGAGTAATCTCAAAAGGGACAAAAAAATTCAGACCAAATTGAGAAAAATTATCTTCTGAAAGTTTATATCAAATAATAAGACAATATGCAAATGTTTGCATTTTAATTTTTAATATTAACATGGTCAAGAGATAATTTGGACAAAACCAAATGTAATTATAATTTTTTTGTTGACTGTCCATTAAATATGGGTGGTCTCTAGCTTTAGAGATATTAGCAAAATCCAAGGCATATTTGTGATCTCCTTACAAACTATGTGCCTCCTTAAAAACTATGTAATATGAGCTAAGGCTCATATTAAAATAGAAAATAGGATCCAGTCAGAAACTAAAACAATAATAACAAAAACATATCTTGCCAATAAGTTTATGGATTTCTGATTCTGATGAAAATATAGTAATTCCCAGTTTCTGCTTTTGAAACTAGTTTTATAATTAGTATTATCAAAGACATTATATAATATCTTACAGTTTTATATATTATTGCCATTAATTAAAAATATTCATACTATTATAGTAAATATCTATGTTTTATATGGCTATACATACATTTTTATGTAAGTACCTAGATAAAACGAATATAAAAATGGCATACACACACAAGTTACATGGGATACAGCATTACTTTAGGCTTTACATTGCTCTATTGGTCAACTTAATGTCAATGTGAGTCCTTTAGCAGGACTGATGACCTAGATGAAGGAACGGCATCTATACTCTTCCAGAACAAGTCCCAAGAGAGCAGCTACTACAACTTCTAACACTTTATTATTGGTTAATTTGGGGCTTCTTTCACTCAGATGACATAGTTAGAAGGATGTCACTGCACAAATCAATACCTAGTGTCTTGTCATTGATGTGCCTGCTACCTTAAACAACAGCTGTGTCTACAACCATCTTCTGAGCAGTCAGGATACTAATTATTGTAAGCATGCCATACTTGGAAAGTGACTCTCCAAGAAAATTTTGACCTCTTCATGTAAAACTCAGGACAGCTTGCTGCACACTCAGCAGCAGCTTTTACGGTTTTTTTCCTTGACAGCCTAGACTGTCTCTCTGTTGTCAAGACTATGCAAAGATTCCATTCAAAATGCACATATAATGCAGCTTCAAGCAATAAGAAAAAAATGATAAATTAATTAAAAGTAGGGTATGCCTGTAATTTTGATGTCTCCTAATTTCTGCTATGTTAACATTCCCCACAAAAGCTTCTACTTGTTTTCTGGAGCTTGCTCTTGTAGACTAAAAATTTTTTATAAATATTCAAGGATATATTTGAAAATAATATGTTGTAATTTTCTTAAAGGTTTTTTTTTTTTTTCCAAGAGCTTTTTAAAGTATACAACTATCATTTCATGGCCTTTTGGCTAAGATTATGTGTAAAAGATAGGATCACACATTTTCCTAACTTACAAATATTCAAACCATTTTGATACTACAACATGGTCTAAGATGGCTCAAATTATGCTTTTCATAGCAACCTATCCTTAAGCTTAGATTTGTGCTTTTTACTTTCTCTTAAGTTTGCTAAATTAAATGTATAAATGCATATGTAAAATAGTAAATGTAAGTTGCAAAGGAGGAAGTAAAAAGTAGCAAGAACTATGACTACTTCCATCCCATAGAAATTTTGTGAGAATCAATTAAAAGCCACTAAAAGGGTTGTACCTTTAAAAGTCATAGGAAAATAATCACATAAAAGATAAAAATAAAAAAAGATCACTTAATATTAATTAAATAATTTAACCCTCGTGTTTTTGTCTTTTGCTTATTCATGTGCCATCTTTTTTCTTAACTTAAGAAAGTGTACCATAGGATTTCCATGTGGTAGGTATTCTAACAGTTTCAATACTGCCCCTGTAACCATAGGGTCTAGCTATCAAGATTTCTCATATCTGTTTAAAAGAAATCTTAAAATATATTTGTTGGCCTCTTTATTGTTTATTTTTAAAGTTCGTTTACTTATTTTGATACAATTTACATAATTTAACATACACTGAAGTGTTTAGATAGATGAATTTGGACAATGTTGTGCACCTTATATGACTGTCATCCCAAACCAGGTAAAAAAACATTTCTGTCATTTCAGAAACTCTTCTTCTGAATATTTCCAGTCAACAACTCAGAAGGCAACTACTTTCCAATTTTTATCACCATCTACTAATTTTGTCTGTTTTTGAACTTAATATAACTAGAATCATAAATTATATGATTCTGTCTTCTTTTGTTCAATATGTTTTTCGAAGTTTTTCCATGCTTTTATGTAATTTTTAATTCTGTGTTATTGCTGAGCAATGTTTTTTTATTTGAATAAATTATAACTGTTAATACATTTTCCACTTGGATATTTGGGCATTTTCAATTTTTTTAACTCCTATGAATAGTGATACTATATAAATTCTTGTACAAATATTTTTGTGGACATATTGAATAAATGAATAAATATCCAGAAGTAAAACTATTCTCTTCCTCCCTTTTTCTCTCTGCCCCACCACACACATTCTTTTTCATTTCTTTTTATAAGAAATGAGCATTAAGTGTTTAATATAACTCAAGTATTATACAAAGCTTGTCAGATGCATTATTGATTTAATCCTCTTGAAGACAAAACACAGCAGATACTATTTTTATTACAGAGAGAAAACTAAGCTTGTAAAGATTAAATATCCAGTACCTATGGGAAGAAAAGATTTCTAATTAATTGATATTATATCAATCTCTTTTATTAAGGCAAAGAAATAATAAAAAACACAGATAACGTGAAATATATGCATATACATGGATATATGTTCAGCATATATTATTTTTTTCATCTTTTGTTTTTAAGTTTAGAGAAGTGATGTTTATTCCCAATTATATAATTCTCTAAGGAATTCTGGCATACTCAAATTCAGGCAGAAGCAATAGGAGAAAACATGCTTTGAAGAAACTTAAAACCAATAAAAAATTTTTGAAATGAAAATATCCCAATCGCTTATAATTCTTTAAGTGTTTTTGGTAGGACAAAAACTTTGGAATATGTCTTTATTTATTTATTAATTAAATTTTTAAAGTGAAAGCAGGTATATTAAGAAAGTAAAAGAATACAGAATGGCTACTCCATAGGCAGAGCAGTCCTGATGGCTGTTGGTTGCCCACTTTTATGATTATATCTTGATTATATGCTACCAATGGGTGGATTATTAATGCCTCCCCTTTTTAGACTGTATATGGTAACTTCCTGACATTGCCACAGTATTTGTAAACTGTCACAGTGCTGGTAGGATTGTAGCAGTGAGGACGACCAAAGATTACTCCTACCTCCATCTTGGTTTTGGTGGGTTTTAGCCAGCTTCCTTTATATAAATATATAATAAACCTGCACATTCTGCACATGTATTCCAGAACATAAAGTGTAAATACATTTGATGTATATATATTTGATAAATAAACTGTCATATATACATATACATAAAATATACATACTTTATATATGTATATATATTTGATATGATATATACATATATTGAAATATGTAGATATACATATCTATACATACAAATATATATTGATATATACACAAATATATGCATATATGATTATATGTTATATATACATACATATATTGATATTTATAAGATATATCAAACATATATACAACTATATACATATATTTGATATATATATCAAATATATGTATCAAATATAGAGATACGTATCAAATATATATGTATATATATGTATACATATATATGCATCTATTTGATGGTTCTTTGGGTGCAGCAAACCACCATGGCACATGTATACCTATGTAGCAAACCTGCACATTCTGCTCATGTATCCCAGAACATAAAGTGTATGTATATATACATATACCTCAAATATATACATATATACATATATATTTGATATATACCATTTTTCCCATTCTGTAGGTTGCCTCTTCACTCTAATGACAGCTTATTTTGCTGTGCAGAAGCTCTTCAGTTTAATTAGATTCCATTTGTCAATTTTGGCTTTTGTTGCAATTGTTTTTGGGGTTTTGTATGTATATATGTATATATTTGATATATATATATATACTTTATGTTCTCTGATACATGTGCAGAATGTGCAGGTTTGCTACATAGGTATACATGTGCCATGATGGTTTGCTGCATCCATAAACCTGTCAACTACGTTAGGTATTTTTCCTAATGCTATCTCTCCCATTCTCGTCCACCGTCCCGCAACAGGCCCTGGTGTGTGATGATCCTCTCCGTGTGCCCACATGTGCTCATTGTTCAACTCCCACTTCTAAGTGAGAACATGCAGTGTTTGGATTTCTGTTTCTGTGTTAGTGTGGTGAGAATGACAATTTCCAGCTTCATCCATGACCCTGCAAAGGATATAAACTCATTCTTTTTTATGGCTGCATAGTATTCCATAGTGTATGTGTGCCATATTTTCTTTATCCAGTGTAACATTGGTGGGCATTAGGGTTGGTTCCACGTCTTTGCTGTTGTGAATAGTGCTGCGATAAACATATCAATGTTCACAACGATGTTTATCAGGGATATTGGCCTGAAATTTTTTGTTGTTGTATGTGTGCATGTGTCTTTATAGTAAAATAATTTATAATCCTTTGGGTATATATCCAGTAATGGGATTGGGGATCAAATGGGATTTCTGGTTCTAGATCCTTGAGAAATCACCACACTATTTTCCATAATGGTTGAACTAATTTACACTCCCACCAACAGTGTACAAGTGTTCCTATTTCTCCATATCCTCTCCAGCATCCATTGTTTCCTGACTTTTTAATGATTGCCATTCTAACTGGCATGAGATGGTATCTTATTGTGGTATTAATTTGCATTTCTCTAATGAGCAGTGATGATGAGCTTTTATTTATATGTTTGTTGGCCACGTAAATGTCTTCTTTTGAAAACTTCAGTTCATATCCTTCACTCACTTTTTGATTTGTTTGTTTTTTTCTTGTAAATTTGTTTAAGTTCCTTGTAGATTCTGGATATTAGCCCTTTGTCAGGTGAATGGATTGCAAAAGTTTTTTTTCCATTCTGTAGGTTGCCTGTTCACTCTCATGACAGTTAATTTTGCTGTGCAGAAGCTCTTTAGTTTAATTAGATCCCATTTGTCAATTTTGGCTTTTGTTGCAATTGCTTTTGGTGTTTTAGTCATGAAGTCTTTTGTCCATGCCTATATACTAAATGGTATTGCCTAGGTTATCTTCTATGTTTTTTATGGTTTTAGGTCTGATGATTATCTCTTTAGTCCATCTTGACTTAATTTTTGTGTAAGGTGTAAGGAAGGGGTCCAGTTTTAGTTTTCTGTATATGACTGGCCAGTTTTCCCAACACCGTTTATTAAACAGGGAATCCTTTCCCCATTGCTTGTTTTTGTCAAGTTTGTCAAAGATCAGATGGTTGTAGATGTGTGGTGTTATTTCCAAGGCCTCTGTTCTATTCCATTGGTCTGTATATCTGTTTTGGTACCAGTACTATGCTGCTTTGGTTACTGTAGCCTTGTAGCATAGTTTGAAGTCAGGTAGCATGATGCCTCCAGCTTTGTTCTTTTTGCTTATAACTGTCTTGGCTGTCAGGGCTCTTTTTTGGTTCCATGTGGAATTTAAAGTAGTTTCTTCTAATTCTGTGAATTAGAATTAGCCAATGCTAGCTTGATGAGAATAGCATTGAATCTCTAAATTACTTTGGGCAGTATGGCCATTTTCGCTATATTGATTCTTCCTATCCATAAGCATGGAATGCTTTTCCATTTGTTTGTGTCCTCTTTTATTTCCTTGAGCAGTGGTTTGTACTTCTCCTTGAAGAGGTTCTTCACATCCCTTGTAAGTTGTATTCCTAGGTGTTTTATTCTCTTTTTAGCAATTGTGAATGGAGTTTGCTCATAATTTGTCTCTCTGTCTATTATTGGTGTATGGGAATGCTTGTGATTTTTGCACATTGATTTTGTATCCTGAGACTTTGCTGAAGTTGTTTATCAGCTTAAGGAAATTTTGGGCTAAGACAGTGGGGTTTTCTAAATATATAATCTTGTCATCTGCAAACAGAGATAATTTGACTTCTTTTCTTCCTATTTGAATACGGTGTATTTCTTTCTCTTGCCTGATTGCCCTGACCAGAACTTCCAATACTATGCTGAATAGGTGAGAGGGGGCAACCTTGTCTTGTGCCAGTTTTCAAAGGAAATGCTTCCAGCTTTTGCTCATGTAGGATATTGGCTGTGGGTTTGTCATAAATAGCTATTATTATTTTAAGATATGTTCTATCAAAGTTTATTGAGTATTTTTAGCATGAAGGGGTGTTGAATTTTATCGAAGACCTTTTCTGGGTCTATTGAGAAATCAAGTGGTTTTTTGCATTGGTTCTGTTTATGGGATGAATTATGTTTATTGATGTTTATGTATGTTGAACCATTTTTTCATTTCAGGATGAAGCCAACTTGACTGTGATGGATAAGCTTTTAAATGTGCTGCTGGATTCAGTCTGCCAGTATTTCATTGAGGATATTCACATTTATGTTCATCAGGGATATTGGCCTGAAATTTTTTGTTGTTTTTGTGTCTGTGCCAGGTTTGGTATGAGGAGAATTCTGGTCTCATTAAATGAGTTTAGGAGGATTCCTTCATTTTCTACTGTTTGAAATAGTTTCAGAAGGAAGGATGCCAGCTCCTCTTTGTACCTCTGGTTGAATTCTGCTGTGAATCCATCTGGTCCTCAGATTCTTTTGGTTAGTAGGCTATTAATTACTGCCTCAATTTCAGAACTTGTTATTCATCTATTCAGGGATTCATCTTCTTCCTGGTTTAGTTTTGGGAGGGTATATGTATCCAGGAATTTGTCCATTTCTTCTAGATTTTCTAGTTTCTTTGCAAAGATGTGTTTATAGTATTCTCTGATGGTAGTTTGTATTCCTGTGGGATTGATGGTGATATCCCCTTTACCATTTTTTATTGTATCTATTTTATTCTTCTCTCCTTTCTTTCTTATTAGCCTGGCTAGTGGTCTATTTTGTTAATCTGTTCCACAAACCAGCTCCTGGATTCATTAATTTTCTGAGGGGCTTTTCATGTCTCTATCTCCTTCATTTCTACTCTGGTTTTAGTTATTTCTTGTCTTCTGCAAGTTATTGAATTTGTTTGCCATTGCTTCTCTAGTTCTTTTAATTGTGATGTTAGAGCTAGTTCTTTTAATTGTGATGTTAGATGAAAGATTTTAGGTCTTTCCCACTTTCTCCTGTGGGCATTTAATGCTGCAAATTTTTCTCTACACACTGCTTTAGCTGTGTCCCAGAGATTCTGGCACATTGTGTCTTTGTTCTCATTGGTTGCAAAAAACTAAATTATTTCTGCCTTAATTTTGTTATTTGCCCAGTAGTCATTCAGGAGCACGTTGTTCAGTTTCCATGTAGTTGTGTGATTTTGAGTGAGTTTCTTAATCCTGAGTTCTAATTTGATTGCACTGTGATCTGAGAGACTGTTTTAATTTCCATTCTTTTGCATTTGCTGAGGAGTGTTTTACTTCTAATTATGTGGTTGATTTTAGAATAAGTGCTATGTGATGCTGAGAAGAATGTATATTCTGTTGATTTGGGATGGAGAGTTCTGTAGATGTCTATTATGTCTGCTTGGTCCAGAGCTGAGTTCAAGTCCTGAATATCCTTGTTAATTTTCTGTCTTTTTGTTCTGTCTAATATTGACAGTGGGGTGCTAATTTCTCCCACTACCATTGTATGGGAGTCTAAGTCTCTTTGTAGCTCTCTAAGAATCTCTGAAATCCTTTCTTCCACTTGATTGATTTGGCTATTGATACTTGTGTATGGATAGCTCCATCCCTCATCCCTCATAGCACAGTCCCTTATGGCTTTCCTTGGCTAGGGAAGGGAGTTCCCTGACCTCTTGTACTTCTGGGTGAGGCACACCATACCCTGCATCTGCATTTTCCCCATTGTCTTGGGGATTAACACTTGGCTCCTCATTACTTGTGCAAATTTCTGCAGCCAATCTGAACTTCTCCTCAGAAAATGGGATTTCTTTTCAATGCCTTACCAGGCTGCAAATTTTCCAAACTTTTATGCTCTGTTTCCCTTATAAAACTGAATGCCTTTAACAGCACCTAAGTCACCTCTTGAATGTTTTGCTGCTTAGAAATTTCTTCTGCCAGATACCCTAAATTATCTCTCAAGTTCAAAGTTCCACAATTCTCTAGGGCAGGGGAAAAATATTAACAGAATATTCTCAAAAACATTTTATTCACATGCTTATGTTTTAGCAAGGCACCAGTCGCCTTGCTAAAACATAACAAGAGTCTCCTTTGTTCCAGCTCCCAAGTTCCTCATCTCCATCTGAGACCACATCAGCATGTTCTCTTCTCTCACTTTCTCCCAAACAAATGAACTCTCTGTGTGTGTGTGTGTGTGTGTGTGTGTGTGTGTGTGTGTGCGCTTAGCTGCTTGGAGCTGGGGGAGGAGTGATACAAGCATCATTGTGGCCACTCCCATTTGAATTGCACTGGGTCAGACCTTAAGCTGAAACAGCACAGAGTCTTGACCAAGGTCCACTGTTAACTGCTACCTGGCTACTGCCTATGTTTGCTCAAGGCCCTGGGGGGTCTACAGTCAGCAGGTGGTGAAGCCAATCAGACTTATGTCCTTCACTTAAATGTAATGAGCTCCCCAGGTGAATCCAGAGATGCTGTCTGGGAGCCAGGGACTGGGAGTCAGAAACTTTATGAATCTATCAGGTGCTCTATTCTACTTTGTCTGATCTGGCATTGAAACCACCAGACAAAGTCCTTACCACTCTTCCCTCCCTTTCTTCAGGCAGAGGACTCTCCCAGTATCCACAATCACCACAGGCCCACAGGGATTACTGCCAAGTTACCACCAATGTTCTTAAGGCCCAACAGCTCTTCAGTATCTTTGTGATAAATACTGCCAGGGCTGGGACTCACCCTTCAGGGCAGTGAGCTCCCCTCTGGCCCAGAACAGGCCCAGAGATGCAATCCAAGAGCCATGCACTGGAATTGGGGGCCTCAAGAGCCCACTTGGTGCTTTTCCCCACTATGGCCAAGCTTAAACCTAAGCTCAAGGCAAAGTCCCCTTTACTCCTCTCTCTGCTTTTCTCAATCAGAAGGCATCTCTCTGCATGGCCACCACATCTCTGAATGTTCTGGGTCACACCAGAAGCAAATACTTTTCACAGTCTCACCAAGCCCCATGACATGTACTACCTGGCTACCGCTGCTGATCAGGGCCCCAGGGCTTTTTAGTCAACATATGATAAACCCTGCAAGGATTGAGTACTTCCCTTCAAGGCAGCAGGTTCCCTTCTAACCCAGCACGTGCCTGGAAATGTCATCTAGGAGCTGGCCTGGAATGTGGACCCCACAATTCTACCCAATGCTCCATCCTACCGTGGTTGAACAGGTATCCAAGTTGCAGAATGAAGTCCTCTTTACTCTTCCCTCTCCACTTTTCAAGCAGAAGGAAGGAGCCTCTTTTGGAGCTGTGAGCTGTACTACCTGTGGTTGGGAAAGGGGTGACGTAAGCACTCTTTTATTCACCCCAGCTGATGTATCACAAGGTTGCATTGTCTACAGACTTTGGCTCCACACTTAGCACAGCACAAGAACTTTCCTAGGAGTCACATTCCTTGTGGCCTAGACTACCGTTCAAGTCTATTTAGAACCCCAGAGCTTTTTGGCCAGCAGTGACAAGGGTTGCCAGAACTCAGGCTCTGACCGCTGGGATAGGCAATGTCCCTGTGGCTAGGGCTGGTCTAAATGTTCCCTCCAAGGGCACTACCTGAGTTCTGCCTGGTGTTGGCAGCTCCAAGTTCCAATGCAAGTTCCCATAGTCATTGCACTCTTCCTCCCCCCAAAGCATGAATTATCTCTTTGCACAATGTAGCCATTGCTAGCAGACTAGAAAAAGGAGTGGCATTGGCAAGTCAAGACTGTCATTCCTACCCTCTTCAGTGTCTCTTTCAGCAATATGAAGTTAAAATCAGGTACTATAATCACTCACCTGAGGTTTGGTTCTTATGAAGGTGCTTTTTTTAATGCAGATGGTTGTTAAATTTTTGTTCCTGTGAGGAGGACAATTTGTGGAAGCTTCTATTTAGCCATCTTGTTCTGCCTTCCTTCCTGGATCAAATGCACTACCAGAATATATTACTTGAAATCATATTTCCATCAATCATCAAAGAGAGAGATGCATCTGATAACTTGAATGTTCTTTTTCAAGTACCCCTGGAATATTAAAAATTCATCTTTAGGAGAATTAGGCTAAGTTGTTATTATTATTATATTAGGCATAAAGTAGTAAGACTAACAAATATCTTCGAGTGCAGTTAGATCATAGTTTGCTGATGGTAGACAGTGGCTCAACTGGAGTCTCACTGCCTTAGATCATATCTATATTGTGTCTCTTATTATTTGTGTGAATTAAACCTCTCAATTCTTCAGTTATCTCATCTGTAAAATTGAAAAATAATAGTTCTTATCTCCCAGGCATTTTGTGAAGATGAAACCATCTACTCATGTAAACTATTTAGAAGACTATTTGAAATATAGTACATGCTCTCTTAAATATTAATACTATTAATGTTATCAGTTATAGCTTCTCTGTTCTCTCATCAATCATAAATCTAAATTTTGTCCCAAATTTCAGATTTGTGCACTTGATGGTATGGAGCCTAAAGGGACCATGATTAAATCAGCATATTCATCTGGTAATATGTGACAATATCTTAGAATGCAGGAACTATGAACAAAAGCTAGGAATGAGAGTGAACTCTGTATCAAGATTATAATTTTTTAATCCACAAATAGATCATGGTTGATCTTCATTAATTCTAATCTTAACCTATTTATAATATAATCTTGAAGTCCATGTTCAATAAGTCAGTTATTTTTGTTATTACTATAACTACCACCTAAGAATTATAAGAGGATAAGGAAATAAATATGCTTCTTTGAAGTAATCATGAACTACAAAAATCAGTTTTCTTTTACAGAGGCACATAAAGGTTAACGGATTCAACTATGGCCATAAAGCAAGTAAGTGGTAGAATGGAAACTAGAAGATAAGTCATGTGACTTGTAATGCTGCCTTCTAAATAGCAAAGCATTACATGTGTCTATTAATTTAGCTTTTACAAACTGACCTAACGCAGGATCTGTTGCAATTTTCTCCCAAAAAATCTGTGATATGAGTAGGCCAAGGTTTACTGCTAAAAAGTAACTATTTTAAAAATTCAAAAAGGCAGAATTTCAGGATTTACATGTTACCATAGCTGCTAAGTGACATATTCATTTAAAACTAAACATACTCACATACACGGACAGACAGACAGACACACACACGCGCTCACACACACACACACACACACACTATTATAAACAAGTCCAGTTGTCTGAGTGCAAATACAATAGCTTTTGCATGTCGTTAACTAATGACACTTGCTTAGGTGTCAAGAATTACATTCTATAATTAATAAACATTAATAAAGCATGAACAGCTAACTCTGAAAAAACTGTGCTGAAATTTAGAATTCAATGGAATTTCAAATAATAACAGCTCAAGCCTGTAGGCAGCCATTTCACATCTGAAACAATGATTCTCACTGTTTTTCTAGTTCACACAATTTATTAAAACTTCTTAACGTATACAAATAAAATTATGGTAAAACTCAAAATTCAACCAGAAAGCTGAGCATGAAACATTTAGGTCATAATTTATCTTACAGAGTGAGAAAAAAAGAACCAAGAAAAATGAGAAAAGTTCAAAAAAGTCATTTCAACATCCCACTAGAGTTAAAGATCATTTTCAAGTATTCCTATTCAAATGTTTTTATAATTGCATGGATCTGACAGAGCTGCACATTCTGCCAGTTCTCAAGTGGCTACACCCAGAAGGTGGTGACTGTCTCTGACTGGCTGCTTGCTTGCTTTTATTTTCATTTCCTGTGCGAGAGTGAGATTGCTGTTTGGGGACACTTAAATCTATTTCAAGCATAAGAATCATTTGTCCCATGTGGAGGCAGCTGCAATGAATAGCTTTTCATTTCTTCTTATTCACCTTGACTTTACAATTGTGATGCTTAGCATGATTGGGTTTCAGTTGGTCTCTCCCTCTGCATTACACAGTTTTCTTTCTTTTGGGGTACTCAGGCCAAAATTTGAAGTATCGTGGTTCAGATGGCATTTTGGTAGGGATTGTCATCTATAGATCGAATTTGTGTCTGCATGGTGCATTCCTTGACTATTTGCTTATTGTTAAACATGCATCATGGCTTTCAGGTGGGAATAGAAGTATCAATACAGTAGTAATGTAAGGCAACGCTTATGCTCTTTAATTTTTTCAGCAAGACAAAATAAAGTAAAAAAACAGGATCAATTTCTTGGCTACAGTTTCACAATTTTCACTGCAGTGAAGAAATTATACTTTATCTAATGGCCGAGGATCTGATACAAATTAGCTCTGAGCAATGTATTATGGTACAAAAATAGGTATTATATACAAAACTATGGGCTTTCACTTAATATTAGCAGTGAAACAAAAGTAAACATTCACTGAAAAGCACAAGCACATGAAATTAAGGGTTCATACTATACCAATGAGATAATTTGGAGGGCAGAAAAAGTAAGTAGAGGTAATTTTCTTTTGAACTGACAGCTTTTATTATGATCACAATTTAAATGGTTATCACAGATATAAATTTGTAAGAAGGCATAGCTTCTAACTACAAACTAGAGGCTTTCCTCTTTGAAAAGTTGGATTTAGCACATTAAGTCTAGTCAGGCATGGTGGTTCACACCTGTAATCTCAGCACTTTGGGAGGCCAAGGAGGGTGGACCACTTGAGGTCAGGAGTTTGAGACCAATCTGGTTAACATGGTGAAACCCCGTCTCTTTCTAAAAATACAAAAATTATCTGGGTGTGGTGGTGGGCACCTGTAATCCCAGCTACTTGGGAGGCTGAGTTAGGGGAATCCCTTGAACCTTGGAAGACGAGATTGGAGTAAGCCGAGATCATGCCATTGACCTCCAGCCTGGGTGACAGAGTAAGATTCCATATCAAAAAAAAAAAAAAAAAAAAACAAACGCACACACACATGAAGTCTCAAACATTTTTTACAAAAAGGATGGCATTTGAAACAATTCATCATGAATAAGCAGATATTTTCCAAAAAGAATTCGCAGATAAGTATGCAAATTCTACAAAGGCATGAAAATGTAATAAAACACATTGAGTAAGACAATTTGAGAACTTTTCTATTTGTTTTATAATGTAGAAAAAGCATTTAGAGATGTTTCTAAAAAATATAGTTGTAATCATATTTTAGAAGTCCCTTTATAAGATATTAATAGATTGAAAAATTTTCCCTGATCATTGTAGAGCTAAGATGGTTCTATTTATTTATTTGTTTTTTTAACACAGATAAGAGTATTTCATGTTCCACTTTAGAAAATTATCTCTGACAACCATATGAAGGATACTTTGTATTGGGAGAGACTATGGTGAACGTACCTATTTTGAGCCTCTGTAATAATCTACACAAATCATGCTGAAGAAATGAATGAGAACAGTAAAAGTGGAGGTGGTAGGGGAGAAGATGTGAGACACATTTAGAAGACAGTTGATGAGATTTGGTGAATGATATGGATTGGGGTATAAGAAAAACACAGTCAAGAATGCAGCACATTTTATGCTTGTGGAATAAAAGAAATGCTTACATCAAACAAGAGTTACAGAATACAGGCGGCTAAGATAAGCATATTTGGGAAAGAAGCTGTCTGTCATCATTTTGCAAGTGCGAACGTATGTAATCTTGCAGAAATTGTCAGTAGAAACAAAGAGGCCTGGGAATACAGGTTTAGAAGTCACTGTGCATCAGTGATAGTTTATATTCAGAACTGAAAATGATTTCCCAGGGAGATGGTACAGAGTGGAAGGAGAAGCAGGCGAGGGATGGAACTGCGTACAACAGCCATATGCATGTGGCTGGTAGAAAAAATGGAAGAGAAAACATCAAGCTGACAAAAGGAGGAAGCTGTAAAGAGTTTTGAGAGTCATAATAGTTTACTGCTTACAGAGATTAGGTAAGTATATAATTCTTCCTCCTTAAAATGTTCTTCTCTTAAATGTTATTTCCCTTTGGTTCTTTTACGATTATCCATTTCTTTAACCCTCCACAGTTTTATATTTTGATCTCCTTCTTGAAAGTTGTATTGCTTATCCTCTTTTTTCTTTACATTTGGTCCTTCCACACTGCCACAACTTCAACTACTATTTCATATTAATTACTCTAAACATAAATATTTTTGTTTATTCAGAAACTTTTGAGGATGGCTATTCCAGAAAGTAATCATTAAAAAAAAACAAGGTAGGTTGTTCTCTTCTTTAGGAACAAAATAAGCCACATGAACACAGAATATAATGTGATTTAAGGTGAACTAATGATATTGCCACTTTATGTGGCACTCAGGTAGCTGTATGGGGAGTGAATTTGACAGATAGTCCACAGGAAAAAGCTTCTGGTAGAAATTGATTTCAGTAACCCTTAAAAAAGAAGTATTAGGATCTAGACTAGTAATATCAGATTGGAGAGGAGTTTAGGATGACACACAAGCTTGTGCATGTGTTCTGTTTTGTGTTGCTGTGGTGTAAGTTGTTGGTATCCAGGTTGATAATAATAATGTCATTCACCAGCAATTTCTTTTTCTTTTTAAGAGAGAATCTCACTCTGTCACCAGGCTGGAGTGCGGTGGCATGATCTTGGCTCACTGCAACCTCTACCTTTCCAGGTCAAGTGATTCTCCTGCCTCAGCCTCCCAAGTAGCTGAGACTACAGTCACAAGCCACCACGCCTACCTAATTTTTATATTTTTAGTAGAGACGGGGTTTCACCATGTTGGCCAGGATGGTCTTGATCTCTTGACCTCATGATCCGCCCACCTTGGCCTCCCAAAGTGTTGGGATTACAGGTAGGAGCCACTGCATCCAGCCCAGCACTGTCATTTCTTCAGGCTTCAGAGCAGGTTTCATTGGAGGATTAGAAATGATGACACCAGTTTTGAATATGTTGAATTTGGCATGTTTTTAAAATGTCTGAGTAGGACAACAAAGAGGTAATTTAAAATGTGGGGCTAAAACTCAGCAGCTACATAGTAGGGGGTCAATGCTGTAGGTGTAATTGAAAGTCCCTTTGGCAGATTGTGTCATATATGTAAATAAAAGGATTGGAAAAAAATTTAAAAATTGCATGTTTGTAAGAGTCAGTCACAATTTCAGTTTCTCTTCTGAGCTGCTGACTCACAGAACCATTATACATATGAGTACCCACATATGTTCCTAATTCAGTGTCTTAAACTACCTGCCCTTCTGCCAAAGTTGATTTCACTCATTGTGCTCTGTATGTTTATTACTGTTGCTATTATTTTTTCAGTTATGAACTTCTGAAACATTTTTCTTCCTGTGTCCACCTTATAATTCTAATTAGTTACTAGAGTATTCTTGATTCAACTTTGAGAACGATTTTCATGTTCATCCAAACTTCCCATTCTCATCACCATTGACAAAATCTAAGCACTCAGAATCCCTTGTATGGTCTATTCCATAGACTCACTCCTAAATTGATCTGTTCCTAGCCTCTCTGTCCTCTAATGCACCTCTTAAGATTCTTAAGGTTTACTTTTTCAAAATAGAGGCTGAGTCACACAGTATCACTATTCAATAACCTGAGATGGTGTGTCTTTATCAAAATTAAAAGTTCTGAAGCCTCCAGATCAAAGTTATATAATTTATGACTTAAATTATCTTCCCACACATTTATTCTACCCAGAATTACAAACTCCAGTCCAAGTGCTTGTGGCTCTCCAAATCTCCTCTCCACACACTCTTGAGTTCTTTTGTAACTTGGCTTGTGTTTTTTTCAACCAGGTATACTCTTCTATGGTTTTCAACTTAGCTAAATATTACCTGTGTTTTAATCTTGGCTTTAATGCAATTGTAATTAAATCTTTTCCTATGCTTTAATCAGAAGCATAAATGTTCCTTCTGATCTACTCTCTTAGAACCTCTCTTCTAGCACACATTTTATTCTGCGTTATTTTATGCTTAGTTGATATGCCAATCTCTGTGGATAATGTCCTTATCTTTCATTATTCCCATTGAGAACACAACAGATAGAGTTCTTCAAAAAAACTATTTTCATGGTTTAAGGTAACCTGATTTAATCTGATATTAAGAATCTAAATTAGCCTGTATTACCGGGATAACAGCTGCAATTAAAGGAAAAAAATAACCCTCAAAACTTATGTATTTTCAAGGACCAGTGAGCATTTTTAAAATTGCTTAGCTACCTCTGTATTTAGGTAAGTAAAATTATGTTTGATAGAGATAATTTAAGACTATCTCTCATAAGAACTTATTTTGCTGCAGTCAAAATTTCATATAGCTTTGTTCAATATTCCAGAATGTTCCATGGATTTGGTAGTTAGTTAAAAGTTGGAGGTGATTGAGCCAATTAGTTCTTGGGTCTAAGGAATTAAGTTTTCCTTGAGGTATAGAGCTGATGAGACACAAAAAATTAAGAGGAGTTTTTGCGAATCCCAGATGTCATCCCATGTTGGCCACTACCTCTAATCCATAGATGAAGCAGTCTTTGGGGAAATTAGATTACTCCTACAGTCCCAACATTTAACACTGGCTGAGTTCTTTTCTCTCTTAACATATCTAACCAGAATTTATCTCAGATGCAGACAAGGGTCTGTAGTAGAATCCAAGTGTGATAGTTTTAATATATATTTTGTTAATATATAAATTTAATATGATATATATTTATATTATATATCATAAATATGTATTTAACATATACTTTTATCACATGGATATATTACTTAGTAGTAAAGTTGGCTTTTAGTGTAGCCATCACCCAAATAATGGACATTATACCCATTAAGTAATTTCTTATCTGTCACCCCCTCCCAACCTCCCACCTTTCTGAGTCTCCATAGTCTATCAATCCACACTCTATTTCCATATATTAGCTTCCGTTTGTAAGCGAGAACATTTGGCATTTGACTTTCTGTTTCTGAGTTGACTTAAAATAATGGCCTCCAGTTTCATTCATGTTTTTGCACAAGATATGATTTCATTTTGTATGGCTGAATAGTATTCCATTATGTATATCTGCCACATTTTTTAATCCAAATGTCTGTTGACAGACACAGGTCCATCCCATCTCTTTGCTATTGTGAATGATTCTGTGATAAATATGTTAGAGCCAGTGTCTTTTTTTATATCATTTCTTTTCCTTTGAGTAGATATTCAGTAGTGGGATTGCTAGATTGAATGGGAGTTCTATATTTAGTTCTCTGAATAATTTCCGTATTTTTTTTAAGAGGAAGAAAGAGAGAAAGAAGGAAAGAGAAAGAATAAAAAAAAAGAATGAAGGAAAGGAAGAAAGAGGAAGAGGAAGAGGGAGAGAGAACAGGGGTGTTGCTTTATTGCCTGGGCTAGAATGCAGTCTAAAAATGGGTATGCCTGTAATTGGGTTTAATAGATACATAAAAAAAAATGAGGGAAGAAAATAATTAACAAGCAGCCAACCAATATTTCATTTAAACCTGTAAATAGGTGTGATGTAGTACTGATAAGAGTGTATATTTTGTGTATTTAAGTGGAGAGTTCTATGAATGTTAATTAAGTCTGCTTGTTCCGGATCTGTGTTCAAGTCCTGAATATCGATGTTAACTTTCTGTCTCATTGATCTGTCTAATATTGATGTTGAAGTCTCCCACTATTATTGTGTGGGAGTCCAAGTCTCTTTATAAGTCTTACATATCTGGGTATTCCTGTATTGAGTGCGTATATATATATTTAGGATCTTTAGTTCTTCTTGCTGCATTGATCCTTTTATCATTATATAATGTCCTTATTTGCTTCTATTGATCTTTGTTGCTTTAATGTGTATTTTATCAGCAAAAATTGCAACTCCTGCTTTCTATTTATTTATTTTTGCTCTCTATTTGGTTGGAAAATTTTTCTCTATCTCTTTAAGTCTTTTTGTATCCTTGGATGTGAGATGGATCTGGATGTAGCATACCAATGGGTCTTGGCTTTTTTTGCCTGTCTGTGTCTTTGGATTGGGGGATTTAGTTGATTTAAATTTAGAATTAATAACAATATATGTGAGTTTGATACTGTCATTTAATGTTGGCTGGCTGTTTTGCCCATTAGTTGATGCAATTTCTTAATTATGTTGATGTTCTTTATTTTTTGGCATTTTTTAGAAAGGCTGATACTGGTTGTTCCTTTCTATTTGTAGTGGTTCTTTCAGAAGCTCTTGTAAAGCAGGCCTGGTGGTGATGAAATCTCTGAGTGCTTGCTTGTTCACAAAAGATTTTATTTTTCCTTCGCTTATGAAGCTTAGTTTGGCTGGTTGTAAAATTCTGGGTTGAAAGTTCTTTTCTTTAAGGGTGTTGAATATTGGCCCCCACTCTCTTCTGTCTTGTAGGGTTTCTGCTGAGAGATCTGCTGTGAGTCTGATGGGCTTCCCTTTATGGGTAACCTGACCTTTCTCTCTGGCTGCCCTCAGTATTTTCTCTTTCATTTCAACCCTGGTGAATCTGGCGATTATGTGCCTTGAGGTTGGTCTTGTTGAGGAATATCTTNTTTCCTGAATAATATCCTGAAGCGTATTTTCCAGCTTGGATTGATTCTCTTCATGACATTCAGGTACACCTATCAAACGTAGATTAGGTCTTTTCACATAGTCCCATATTTCTTGGAGACTTTGCTCGTTCTTTTTTATTCTTTTTTCTCTAATCTTGTCTTTTTGTTTTATTTCATGAAGTTGGTCTTCGACCTCTGATATCTTTTTTTCTGCTTGATCAATTCAGCTGTTAAAACTTGTGCATAATCCGCGAAGTTCTCGTGTTGTGTTTTTCAGTTCCATTAATTCATTTATATTCCTCTCTAAGTTGTGTGTTATTGTTAACATTTCGTCAAACCTTTTTTCAAAGTTCTTAGTTTCTTTGCATTGGGTTAGAACAAGTTCTTTTAATTCCCAGAAGTTTCTTATCATCCACTTTTTAAAGCCTGCTTCTGATAATGGAACACAGTCTTTCTCCATCAGGCCTTGTTCTGTTGCTGATGAGGAATTGTGACTCCCTGTAGAGAGAGAAGCATTCTGAGTTTGGGTATTCTCAGCCTTTTTAGGCTGGTTTCTTCCCTTCGTTATAAATTTATCCATCTGTGGTCTTTATAATTACTGTCTTTATAGTTGGGTTTCTGAATGGACGTCCAACTTGTTGATTCCCGGCGCTAAAATCTGAGCAACACACTGTGCCGGCCAAAACAGCGGCTTTAAGATTGATGGTGCTTTTCTGACTCTGCACTGAGAACCGCCGCTCCAAGGCAGCAGCAAAACCGCCTCACCAGCCTCAAGAGTCACGCTGGCAAGAAGTGGGGCTCCTCTGCTGGGAATCTCCTGGTACGTGAGCAACAAAAATTGATCTGAAAGTGTGGCGTCCTCTCGTTCTCTGCGCTTTCAGTGGGAGCTACAATCCCGAGCTGCTAGTGATCAGCCATCTTGGATCTCTCTCTCCATACTCTTCTATAAAGGTTGTACTCAACAGTGTATAAGTGTTTCCTTTTCTCTGCAACTTTGCCAACATCTGTGATTTTTTTGACTTTCAGTAATAGCCACATTATTACTTGTGTAAGATGGTATACCATTGTGGTTTTAATTTGCATCTCTCTGATGCTCAGGGATGCTGAGCAGTTTTTCATATGCTTCTTGGCCATTTGTATGTCTTCTTTAAAAAAATGTTTATTCAAGTAATTTTCCACTTTTTAATGAGGTTATTTGTTTTTTGTTATTTTTTATAAATTGTTTGAGCTCCTTGTATATTCTGGATACAGTCACCTGTTGGTTGCATAGTTTGCAAATATGTTTTCCCACTCTGGAGGCTACCTGTTCACTGTGTTGATTATTTCTTTTGCTGTGCTGAAGCTTTTTAGTTTAATTAATTCCCACTTGTCTATTTTTGTTCCTGTTGCGTGTGCTTTTGAGTTATTAGCCATGATATCTTTGCTTATATCAATGTCTAAGGAGTTTTTGCTAGGTTTTTTTTCTAGTATTTTTATAGTTTCAGTTCTTACATTTAAGCCTTTAATTCATTGTGGGTTGATTTTTTAGTTTGGTGAATAATAGGGATCCACTTATATTTTCCTGCATATGGTGATCCAATTTTTCCAGCACTATTTATTAAAAATGATACCTTTTCCCCAGTGTATATTTTTGTTAACTTTGTTAAAGATCAGTTGCTGTAGATTGGCAGCTTTACTTCTGGGTTCTCTATTCTGCTCCATTTATTTTAGTGCCTATTATTTTTCATCACTATACTTTAAGTTCTGGGGTACATGTGGAGTACATGCAGGTTTGTTACGTAGGTATACACGTACCATAGTGGTTTGCTGCATTCATTACCCTGTCATCTACATCAGGTATTTCTCCTAATGCTATCCCTCTCCTAGCTCCCCACTGCCTGCTATCTCTTCTCCAGCCCCTGCCACCCAACAACAGTCCCTGGTGTGTGATATTCCCTTCCCTGTGTCCATGTGTTCTCATTGTTCAACACCCACTTATAAGTGAGAACATGTGGTGTTTGGTTTTCTGTTCCTGTGTCAGTTTTCTGAGAATGACGGTTTCCAGCTTCATCCATGTTCCTGCAAAGGACATGAACTCATCCTTTTTTATGGCTGCATAATATTCCATGGTGTATATGTGCCACATTTTCTTTATCCAGTCTATCACTGATGGGCATTTGGGTTGGTTCTAAGTCTTTGCTATTGTGAACAGTGCTGCAATAAGCATAAATGTGCATGTGTCTTTATAATAGAATTACTTATAATCCTTTGGGTATACACCCAGTAATGGGATTGCTGGGTCAAATGGTATTTCTAGCTCTAAATCCTCGAGGAATTGCTGTACTGTCTTCCGCAATGGTTGAACTAATTTATACTCTCACCAATGGTTTAAAAGTGTTTTTATTTATCCATATTCTCTCCAGCATCTGCTGTTTCCTGACTTTTTAATGATTGTCATACTAACTGGCATGATACGGTATCTCAATGGAGTTTTGATTTGCATTTTTCTAATGACCAGTGATGATGAACTTTTTTTCATGTTTGTTGGCTGCATAAATGTCTTCTTTTGTGCCAGTTTTTATGTGAATACTATGCTGTTTTGGTTGCTAGAGCCTTGTAGTATAATTTGAAGTCAGGTAATATGTGGTCGCCAGCTTTAAATAGAGATACTTTAATCCTTTGCAAATTAGTTAGCTGAAGTTCTCTAGATGACCTGGGATTTGGAGAGGTATGAAATTAACCTTTATTCTCTTGCTGCAGGCTTCAGATCTGGAGTTGGATACTTTCTACAGCAAGAGCACAGCAAGCCCGATATACCTGAAATGCAGACGACAAACAATATATTGGCTAGTGGCTTTCCCAAGATAAAATGTGAATGCCTGGCTACAGGCATCACTAAACCACTATAGTCATGGTTCTGGCAGAAATAATGGAAAAATAGTTTGAGGTCTGAAGAGGTGTTCCCAGAAAAATAATGAATAATCAAAATAGAAAGGCCCCACCTTTATGAGCTATCATAGGAGAAAAAAGTGCATTTCAGATCCCCAACTTACTGGCCTACTTAAGTGGGAAACAGTCCTAGATTGTTTTAGTTTCTTGCTCATACTGAAAGCAAAAAGAAAATCCCCTGTAATTGGAAAGTTCCTTCTGATTCCTCGGTCTAATCCGCTGACCTTAATGTTTATCCAACAAATCCCTTACTCTTCCTGTTACTTGTCTCCCTCAGGACTTTTGGGATTGCTCTACCCTCAGTTCATCCATATTCACCTGGCACACATCCCCTGAGCCACATAATATTTTGTTAAAATAGGACCTTCCATGTAATGACATTTGATATACAATAGCTGCTTAGTAATCTGCTAAATCTATCTGATATATGCTTATAACTAAAACACCTTAGGATTCAAATGAATAATAAGGCTCACTTTTAGAGAATGAATGATATAAATAGTGAGATGCATATAAAAGTAAACATTATCTATGATTTTTGTTTATTCTCTGACATTCAAATAATCAATTTCAGCTCATATTTATTTAACTGGCTTCTGGTACAGAAAAAGAGAGGTGAAAACCCAACTATTAATTAACTAATGTACTCCAGATGTTATATATGTGTTTTCATACATGCTTTTTATTTAAACCTTACAGAACATTATTAGGATACTGGTGAAAAGAATGAAACTCAGCTAAGTAGCTTTTCTGACATCATGGAGCCAGTATTTAAACCCAAAACTATGTCTCTTTGTAGTAGGCATAGTCTAGTCTAGCAAGGAAGCAGAAACCACTGTACATTCTTCAACCTAAGGAAACTTAATCTAGGAAAATTGATTCACAAAGTACGGAAATGCTCAGGAACCACACAGGCAACTCAGAAATAACTACTTCTGAAGATATGTACCTCTGAAGGCTCATTCCTTCTCAAGGCTGAAGAAAAATAGAAATAGACAGCTTGACCAGAGCCCAAGACATGGAGTCCCCAGTGGAAGCAAAAACCATAGAGGAAATGGTAGCTGGTTTAATCAGAGAACATGAAGAACATTCAGGGGTTGCTATAGACTCTGCCTGAGGGAGAGAAAGAAAAAGCACAGTAGAAATACTCTTACTTTTCTACCTTCTAGTTTTCTGTCAGTGCCTCACACTGGTTAATTTTACTCAGAAATCAGTTGCTAAAAAATCACTGGGAAATGTAGTTCCCGTGACTCAGTGCAAAAGAGGAAAAGGGCAGGACATTGATCTGAGAGTAAACAGGCAAATTCCAGGACAGATTCTGGGAGGCTACATAAGCACTATACAGTGGGCAGAATAAACAAAGACACACAGGTGAGGAAGGGAGAAGGTGTTCTGGAATAACAAGCAGTACAATTTGGCTGTTACATATAGATCATTTGGAAAATTAGGCTGGAAAAGTAAAGAAATGAGACAATGCTGGGAAATATGGGGACCTGGCTAAGTTATGAAAATTTAATTTATTGAGAAGACAATTTTGACCAGGCTTATGATGCAATTGTCATGTTATTTGGAAAATAGCAATTTGAAAATTGCATCTAGAATGATCTTGAGAAGGCTGGAAAAGACTGAAGAAAGTTGCCTGTAAGGAAGACATTGCAGTAGTTTACGGGATAAATGATATGACAATGTGGGAAAGAGCTGTAAGTTATTGTTCATCTAATATGCACCAGCTACTGTTCTGCATAATTTATATATAAACATTGTCCCAGCTGATTTTCTTGAAGATTTTTCAAGGCAACCATTATCATCTGACACACAGATCAACTGAGAATCAGAAAATTGAAGTGAGATTTTCACAGCTACATGCTGAGAAAAGTGACAGAGCTAAATCTAAACTATTAGTAATGAAAGGCACTCAGTGTAGGTATTTTGGAAGTCACAAAGTTGAACACAACACTTGCTACCAAGTTGGCATATGTTACAATGCCAGATATCAATTATCTATGTTTTCATCCTTAATGTTTCTGAATGTTAATGCTGAAAACCAATTTTTTTTTCTTTATAGTTTTATTTCATGGAATATGGGATCTATTCCAAATTGCCATGGACTTCCCCCTTCTTCTTTTTTGTTTGGTTAAATTATTATTTAACGTGCAGCTCTCTTGCAGTAAATATATTTTGTTACCAACGTGTTTTTATACAGTAATGCCTTCAGACTGTATTCAAATACTCCATAAAGCCAAAAGAGTGAACACAGATATCAAACACACACTGAATTCCTGAGTTTTGTTTTTACATTGAGATGATTTGATACTGCCTCCACATCAGTACTTATTGTTTTCTTCAGTTTTTGTTAACTGCTTTTGTTAATCCATCTCAACCTAGGACATTAATGCTTGTTTTCTTGAATTTCAACAATTTTATCTCTTCTAAGTGAACAATCTGTCACATTAAGTTATCTGTTTGACGTGTACTGATGTGCATTTAGTTATCACAAATTATTTTTGTATCATCTTTGAAATTCTTGGTAACTCTTAAAGAGATAATGACTTTAAAAAAACTCTGGAGTTTAAATGTTTTAAGTAAATCAAGTGAAAAATATGGAGATTAGTTAGATATTTTGGTTGAAATCAATAGTCACTGTTTGGTCTATTTTTTATTTATTGCTGTTATGTTGTCAATGATTTCGTAGCCTTATGTAATCACTAAGGGCTAAGTCACTCGAAAATTAGAACTAATATAAAGAGATCTGAATTTGACAGTTTTTCATACATAAAAACAACTGGATGCTACTCAATCTACCCTATCCTACCTCTCTAAATATCAATTGAAAAGTTGGTCTTTGAAACCCCTGAGATTTTAAAAGTATGAGTCAGAGACTGAGTCAGAAATATTGTTAGTATAAAAATGACTCATTTAAAATTATCATTGTTTAGTTGGATCTATAATAAGCCAGTATTTATATTCTTGCAGTGACTTCCAGTATCATTTCTGTTTCTTCTAAGAATATTAATCTCTTGGAGAGAATAGGTCATCCCTGATGGATCAGTGCCATGTAGGAAATAGGCATGTTATTCTCAGTACATTTGACTCATTACTGCCCATATGACATAAAAGCCCATGTTATTGTTGTTTCTGTGAATATTCATCGTCATGAAATGTTAGGCCAAAGCACTAAAATCTTTTATACTTTTTGTGTCAAAATTTCTCCAATAAGCCAGAGACCTGTACTTTTCAAGTAATAAATGCTTTCATTTTTTTGACAATTTCTTGTTCAAGTTTTTTAGTAGGTGACTTTTCTATAATTTTTGTGTGTACAAGTTTTTCTTCCCTATGACATTTGCAACCTTCCCAAATATTTACCAAGAATTCCAAACACCATTTAAACTGGTAAGAACTAAAGTGAAAAGGTATCTTGTAGAGCATATGAGGCCTTAGAACCTTCAGGCCATAGAGCAATAGATTAAATGACCTCTCAAGACCCCCTCCAGTCCTATATTCTATGGGAACTGATAAACCATAGAGATAGCCAAACAAAGGGGAGACAATGAAACTGGTTCTATTATCCCAGCATTTAATGGTTTTCTGTGTGTGAAGTTCAAAGCTGAAAGTTTCAACAAAGATTCCACCAACACAGTGTTTCCTGCACTTACCACTTTACTGCTTACAATACTTTCTTACAACATTTTTCAAAGGCCAAGAAAATGTGCTTTCTTTGTAATTCCAAAAGTAGTTTAAGCAACAGGAGATATTATTACAGATAGAAAATATGATAGTAAAATCAGAGTAATAAAGTTGGATTTGGGGTTGGTTCTGCCAGATCAACCAAAGGAATACGAAAAGGGCAAACGTATGATTTTTAATAGACAGAAAGAAAAGCAAATTTTAAGTAGAAACATACATGCCAACCAAATAAAAATTAAAGGGAGGAAAGTAAAAGGAAAGAGTAAATGAAATAGGCTGAAGGGTAAATTAAAGAAGGGCTGTGCATATCATCCAGAAATAAATGTGGTTTTAGTTAGAATAAAATGTCAATGCGGAGAATGAGAAGAATCCAAAAACCAATCAAAGCAAAGAAAGAAGAAAATGTACAGTATAAAACATGAGATAGAGAGAAGCACTGAGATGACTGAACGAAGCTGAAAGTGTAAAAAATATGATAAGAAAATTAAGGGTAGAAAATGAAAGAAAGATTGCACAAGAGTTTGAGATAAATCAGGATCCTTTCAAGTAGAAAAGTAAGAAGGGGTAAGGTCCAGAGATAATGGGACCTCCATGAAATGGAAAGTGTAATTTATTCACTGAAGTGGGGGATACTGCTATCAATTTTAATGACTTCTTTGCATTAGCTTTCAGACTAGAGAATGGAGAAAAGATATTAGCAAAGAGACATGTATTTGCATATCTCAAGGAAAGAAGATGAAATAAATATCAAGCTAGGGCAATGATTAAGTTATCAAACTGTTTAATTTCTGGAAAACTACAGAAAAAAAAAGAAAATCAATCTAGATTTCAGAAAGTTGCATCAATAAATAAGACTTTTCTCAGGTTCCTTTTAAAACTTCATAGGCTTCAAGGAACTGAAAAAAAGAGCCAAGTTTTCTAGACTCACTTATTTTCATATCTACAGTTCAAAATAATTATTGAAAACATAATATCCTGGCAACTATGTGTATAAGCTTAGTCAATCACAGAAAGCTTGATTAGCTTTCTCTGATAGAATTTTGGTGTGAATATACACGCACACAAACATACATGAAATAATTTAAATTCATTTTACTCTGCTATGAGATGGAAGAATTTTTCTCTTCCAGGAAGCTTTTTTGCCTCAATAGACTAGAAGCACTCATGGAAGTCCTTGAGGCAGTCATTCATACACCCACTGCTGTGTGAATGATGAAAACACACACAGAGACAGGCAATGGAGTACAGAGCATGCTGTAGCCATCACTGCCTCATGCTGCCTAGCAGCTTGAAGAAGCCAAAATCTTCACATCAAATTATCCCAGCCAGAGTTTCATACTTATCTATATCCTGATGCGGAATACTCATAAAAAGCATACTTTCCCTATCCAAAGCACTGTACAGCTAAGTGACTCATTAATGAGCATGAAATCAAAATATCATCTGCCTCCACTAAAATAATTGCTCTTACATTTGTTAAAATTGGGCATGATTTGATCACACATATTCCTGTTAAAAATCTCCACCTCTGAGGATCTCATAAAGTGTTGAAGATGGAACTGATCTCAGCATTGATGAGTTTGACTTCAGAGGAGAATGCAAGACTTCCTGGGAACTTACTTCATTGAGTGCTTGCTTCAGCAGTTTCTGATAGACATCTCAGCTGGATCTCCACAGCTGTGAAGATCTTGTTTCTCATGCAGTATGAATTTGACTTCTTCAAAAGGCACAAGAAACTTAAGCCTGTGTTTATCTAGACAATGTATGTTTAAGTAATTAAAGTAGTAAATTATCATGGCTCTGAGGGCGTAAATGCAATGTAAATGACATGAGCAGTAGCATAGGACTCAGAAGACTTAGCTTCTGTATTCTACCATAAAGTAGCCAAACAAACTTAGGGAAATTTCTTGAATGTTTCCAGTGGCAAGTATCCCAAAAGGGATATAGAAAATAAAATAAATATTATAGAATTTTTGAAAAAAGAAAATTCACATTTGGCTCAGATAATCAGGAAATTGTTGGCATTGTTGATGGGATTTTAGGATAAACCAACTTTGATGTAGAGGTGGAAAACCAGATGACATTCTTGATAGATCAAAGAGCATAAATTAAGTCACAGGTTTTGTGAATGCTCCAGATGTTTAGGACAAACTGCTGAACTACAAGAACTAAAGACAAGTGGTGAGGAGGCTTAAAAAGTAATTGGAGAATAACTTAGTGGAAATTGCATGCCAGGTTAAAATTCTTTAGCACTTGATAGGAAATTACTAGACATTGTATGTTGAGCCAAAAGATATCATGTTTGATATAGTTTGGCTCTGTGTCCCCATCCAGATCTCACCTTGTAGCTCCCATAATTTCCATCTGTTGTGGGAGGGACCCAGTGGGAGATTATTGAATTGTGGGGATGGGTCTTTCCCATGCTATTTTCATGATAATGAATGAGTCTCATGAGATTTGATGGTTTTAAATACAGGAGCTACCCTGCACAAGCTCCCTTTGCCTGCCACCATCCACATAAGATGTGACTTGTTCCTCTTTGCCACCTGCCATGATTGTAAGGCTTCCCCAGCCATGTGGAACTGTAAGTCCAATTAAACCTCTTTCTTTTGTAAATTGCCCAGTCTCAGGTATGTCTTTATCAGCAGCATAAAAACAGACTAATACAAGGTTCTAGAAAAATTAACTGAGATGATGTGCAGGATTCGTGAAGCTATTCTAGGACCAAATTCAGGTGGTACAATCAGTAATGAAGAGAGATTGGCTGGCTGCAAAGTTGTTGTGGAGGAAGAAGGCACAGGACATGGGAAGGAAGTAGATAAAAGGCAAAGATCAAGGATGGGAAGTTGATGATTACCTGGAAATACAGTGATGTCATTCATACAAATAAGATTATTAGGAGTAGAGACAGGAGAATATTTGAAAATGCTGAATTTGAGGTGATGACCAAATTTAACAAGGAGAAATGTACATTTTTATACTGGTATATTACTAATAATAACTATCCAACAGCTATTTTTACTCAGTATCAAAGTAATGATGCTTTAAATTATAAAAATAACCATAACTTTAAAATATTGACTATTAAATAATATTCTAGCTAAAGAAACTAGTTGAGGGGTTAAGACAAAATTCTCTGAGGAAAAAAGGGGGCAAAGTTCAAAACATTTATAAAAAATACTCTAAAATTGAAGTAAATAAAATGTGTTATAGATATTTGTTTCAATCTAATATTCACAAAAATAATTTAAATTTTGAAACTCTCCAGATGTAATTTAAAATCCACTACTATTGACACATACACTCAATTTCAAATGTAATTGCCTTGGAAAAACATTACTTCCGTCTCAACTCTGACCCAACCTCTCATATCTCTATTTGTTTTCTGAACCAAACATCCAAAAATCTTTGAAAGACTTCAGCACAGAATATAAATGTTTTCTTGGTATGATTCTGGCCATAGAAGTGCTTTCATTTGTCAGTTTAGGAAGCTGAGAGGACTGAAAATTGGATTAACTGTTTTCACAGAAATAAATTCTAAAAAAAATTGCTTTGGTAAGATTCAGCATTCAGTGTGTCTATAAAGTAAACCTGATCTTCATCTTACTTTCATGCTGACTCAACTGGTATCAATTTACAGAAATGATCATCACCTTTAAAAATGACATTCGGCAATGTAGAATTCACCATTTATTTGATTTGGTATCATTTAGTTGACATCAACTCTGACAACTTCTATTGTTTTATTTTTATTTTACTTTTACCTCTTATGCAATATAAATTTAAAATTATCACTGCAAAATGTTTAATATGAAAGATGTGTGTAGTTCATTTTTGTGCATTCCATAAACTCTTGAGGTGCACCCGAAAAGTAGAAGAAAGAAATAGGAAACATTTAAAACAAATGAAGTCTTCATTGTTCTCAGCAATCTAAAAACTTGATTTGCTTGTAATACAGATTTCAATTTAGAGGAGAGAGGTCCTTCTTTTGTAGATGAGACACCTATGAATTGAACACTCATTATTTGAAACTGTCCCAAATCAAGCTGACCTGATTGAGTGTGAAGATCAATGTAATTCCTGTAACAGACCTTGAGTAAGACACAAGCTCTTTGAGTCTCTGATTGTCTTATCTGTAAAATGGGCATGTTAAGATTTCCATGAAAGAATAATTTGTAGTGAAATATAGCAAAATATAGAACAATACCTGCTACAAAACAACTGTCTAATGTAGTAACTAAAAACAGTTAATAAGTAAACATTCCATTAATCAACTTTTCAGATGCATTGGCTTCATATAAACAGCTTTATATACTTGGTAGTAAATGTACTGATTTTGTTTGAACTGAAAATTGTTTAAAGTCTTTTATAAAAAGCTTAAGTACATCCATAAGCTGTGAGGGCAATGTGACATTAAAAAAGAGAAAGAAAGCAATTTGCCCTCTTCACCCTACCAACATTGATAAAATCGATCATTGACTAATCAATAGCATTTCTGACAGCCTTTAGGGCACTTCAACACCTGATCTACCTCCTAACTAACTTGTCAGCTGCTACTACAGGGCCTCTGTTTATCTGCTACAAACTGAGACAGCTATAGCATGATTCCTAACCTTTCATTCTGACCCTTAGCTGGATGTTGTTGTCTTTATTACAGTGTTGATAATAAATCAGCTTTTTCTTCATAATTATTACTTTCACATCAGAATTAAAAATTTTGTTTTGAAGACTGCTTTTTACATCAAGAAATTGCAGGGTCTTTCACGGATTATGGGTAGCTTTGATTATCCTTGAGTTAAAATAGGTAATCCAAAATGTTTGCCACAGATTTTAAGATGATTTTGAATTTAACATGACTTTACAAATCATAACAGTATCTACCATACACATTTGAAAGCTGTCTATTAAAAGGTCATCATATTGTACAGCACACATTCACACATGAACATCTGTGTACATAAAGGCTCTTTGTCAAGACAATGGGTTCAAAGGTCTTTTGCAACTAAGAGAGCTCCTAACCTCTAGGTACTCACTTGACAGTTTGTGTATGTGCATTAAACCAACAAGAATCCTAGAGAATCTAAAATAATGGCTCTCATCTACTTTTCTCTAGAAACAATTTGAAAATCTGTGAAGATAGTTTGGATTGTGAACAAGATAGATGTGCCACGTCACTTAGGCAGTTGGAGTCTGAGATGTCAGGTGAACTGAAAATTAATAGACAAGTTTCACAAAATTTATTTTTATCAGGCACTTGTACATGTACATAACCTGTTTAAATTTATCTCATTCTGAGAGATTAAGTCCATTTAACATATAAATTCAAAGTATTCAGGGCAAGTTCTTAACACAAACTGAAGTTTCCAAAAATGTGTCATCATGTAAATAAAGGAAGATTATATTTTGTTTTGTTCTACATTTTACCAAGAATTCGACAGTGTTTTTACCAACAGTTCATCATTTGAATGAAAGGTGATTAAAAGCAAAGTTGTACATGATAATAAACATACATGCATCAGTCATCATCTGTAATTTCCATATTCATGGTATTTAGACATATAGGTGCTAGCCTATGACTACCTATTTACATCTACCAGTGTAGTCATGGCCAAGCTTTTGCAAATTAAAAATATATTTGTTAATTAAAGGTTATTTTCTATTACATTTCTCACGTATGGTTAAGTTAATGCATTAATTTTGTTTAATCATGTGTATTGGTAAGTAAAAATATGTATGACTTTTATTTCAGAATAATAGGAGTTATTATGAAGTAGCTTTAAAAATGAAGTGTTAGGCTGAAACCACTGTTCCAGAACAAATGGCATTCTTTCCAATTTTAGTAAATACTTTTTAGAATTAATAAAACTTCTCAGATTTCTCTGATCTGGATAATTTATATTTGTTTCCTCAAAACATGGATGCTCAGAGCCCATCCTAGCCCAGACACCCATTTCCCTTTTGTCAAAACAGGAATGAGTTGATGTCTGAAGAGACAGGAATGAGGGGTTCTTTGTAATGCACACTCCTGCAATAGCGTCCTCTGTTGGGGTAAGTTAGTTTTAACTAGTAGAGCATGCACAGATGTTTCCCTACCTGAGGACAAAGGTAAATGAATCAAATGAGGAGCTGGTTATGTGACACTATGCTATTAATACACTGTATTAAAAGTGTAATCGCACAACTATGGCATAGTAACACAACTCTAGGGAGTCTCAAGTATGTTATCAGAAAAAAAAAGGCACAGCCTAGATCTGTCCCTGGAAGGACTGTCCTCTAGTTTTGATGTTGACAATAATCTTGAGTTGTAAACCTCAGAAATATCTAGGAAATTTAGGGAAAGTCACAGTTCATTTATTGAGTGTGAAGAAAAGGGAACAAGAAAAAGCCTCTTTGGGATCTTCCCATGACAAGGATTTACTTGTAGAGGTAAGTAATCTGAGATGTTGCTCCAGAAGTTGCTAAAAGCTGATGGTAACCCCCATCTGGAGCCATTGCCAACACAAGTTTCTGTACTTCTGGGCCTGTACAGGGAGCCAACCCAATCTGCACCACTGGATCCAATACTAGGACCCAGTTCTTAAATCAGTTCCAGCAAAGGTAAAATAGGATTCTGGCTACCCTCCTCCGAAGTTCCTCATTGCAATTTTCCTCATTCTGCCACTCTTCCATCTCAATCAAGTGAGAAAAGCAGGGATAAAGTCCTGATTCCTCATGTAGTTATCATCAGTGGTCCTCAGGAAAACACACCCTGAAATGTTTGTCTTGGACACTGTTGAACTCTTTACTTCTTCTCTACTCATTTTCCATTTACTGTGTATGTGGTGTTGTGCTTGCCTCTGGGATCTAATGTTGGCCAAACAAACAACAAACAAAAAACAAAACGCAGTCACTGTCCAAGCTCTTGTGGATCATGAGACCAAGAGTAGAAGATAGAAATTAATTAACTCATAAACAAAATGAAACTGCAACTATAATAAAAGGTACAAATTGGAGGTGTACAGTGCTCTGAGAGCATGTAAAAGAGGATTTGATCTAGTTGGTGAGACAAAGGAAGAATTTTATATGAAAATAATAATTGAGCTAAATGTGGATGGTGTGTAGGTGTTACATAGTGTGGTAGATGCTCCAGGGTCCTTCCCAGGCCTCTCCTTTAGGACTGAGGCATAAATTCCCACAACTCTTGGGAAAATCAAGATAGAGGAGAAGGGAGGAATAAAATAAAAACCTCTCTGGCATCTTTAGACATTTCTCATTTTCTATCCCTTAATACATAAGATACAGTTAATAACACTACTCCAATCACCTCAAAAATTTTTGGGAAAAATAAATAGCATAAATGAAATAGCTAGTAGTGGGTCCTTTATGTGGGATATAGTTTAGCATAATTGTAAAGAGCATGGACTTGAAGACAGACTGTCATAGCTTCAAATTCTGACCATACCATGTACTGAGCCTGTGAGCCTAGGTGAAATAATGAAATGTTACAAGATTTTCAATTACATGCTTGCCAATAGTACTGTAACTCAGCATATAGTAGCAATTAACCATTTAATTAAATACCAAGTAACTTAAATTCTCAACACTTTTCTTGGTTATTATTTATCTTAATATTTTAGTGCCTAGAATAGCATTAGAATTTCATAAATATTAAAAAAAAAATAAATTATAATGTCCCACAAGCAATTTCTTCAGCAATACTAATTAACCATATTTATGAAATGTCTTCTATGTTCCAGGGCCTATTGTAGTTAATATTTCCCTGATACAACTGAAGAATTGGTGGATCCTAAAGACTATCAAAGTGGACTTAAATAGTAATGTGAAATTCATATTTCTTTGGAAAGTCATGAGCTTCTAAAAGATGTCAGCTCCAAGATTTGAATAATTACACTGTGCATACCTATTCATACTATGTGTATCAGTCTGTTCTCATGCTGCTATGAAGAAATACCTGAGACTAGATAATTTACAAAGAAAAGAGGTTTAATTGGCTCGAAAGTCAGCATGACTGGGGAGGCCTCAGGAAACTTACAGTCATGGTAGAAGACACCTCTTCACAGGCCAGCGGAAGAGAAAATGAGTGCCAGCCAAAGGGGGATGCCCCTTACAAAACCATCAGATCTCCTGAAAACTCACTCATTATCATGAGAACAGCATGGGAAAAACCACACGCATAATTCCCATAATTCAATTATCTCCAGCTGGTCCCACCCTTGACATGTGGGGATTATTACAATTCAAGGTGAGATCTGGGTAGGGACATAGCCACACCATGTCATTATGTATTATTTTATAGGCTTTTAAATCACTCTTTCTACCTTTGTTTTTTCTCTGTTGATATGGAAGTAGCTTGCTCAAAAAACTTCATGAATTATCAGTTATTAACTTTTCACAAGTTGCAAAGTGGCAAAATATATCTGCTACAGTTAGCAGAAGATACTTACAAAGCTGTATCTATTAAAAAGTTTTGTGCTATAAATTTCATGTAATATATGGAAGTATCAAATGCAAAAACTCTTCTAAGCTATCTCCCCTAATCTACCAACATTTCTTTATAAGCTGTCAGCCAGGGAGAACACTGTCAGAGAATACACGTAGGAATTGGTTCTCACTCTCCCCTATACACACATATTTAAAACAAAAGTTTGAATAGTAATTCTCTTTCAGGTATAGCAAAGCAGCTATTTATGTCAAAAAAAAAAAAAAAAGTATTTGAGACCTTAAAAATCAACTTGAAATGAGTGTACTGTGAGATAATATGATATAAACTTTAAAATATTCAAAGGAAATAAACTGTCAAGGTTAATCTGCAATTCATTTTGTCTAACATAGCTACAGAACTCAGAATCAGCCATTCTTATTTAGAAAGGATTTGCTTTCATTTAATTTCATAGATTCAATATTAAAAACTATAATAGTTTCTTGTTACTATTTAGTGCCCACTACAATTTGAGGAACTGATATTTTAATGCTGGGACCAGCTGCCCCCTCCCAGACAGCAAGATTTTACATTTGACACATTAGCAATATTTATCCTCCAGTAGCCAGTTAGTGCTGGGGCAATATTATTATCACAAAAGTAAAATTCAAGCCACAATGAGTCTGTGAAAGATAAGGATGACTGACAATGTGTCATTCATTTCAAAGTCTAGACTTGGGAGATAATTATTTCTTAATTTCTTTCAATAACCATAGAAATCTCAATAATGTTTCACAGTAGTGTACAGCATAAAGAACTATGAAAAATTCAGTAGTCTACCAAGAGTCACAGAAAGATCATAATGACAGTGAGGCTAAGACTGAAATTTTAGAATAATATAACCCACTGACTTTGTCAAGTCTCCGTAAAAAAATACTTTCAGGCCTATAGTTTAGCGAAGTACTTGTAGAAACTGAGTAAGTACATTTAGGGCACACTTATTTAGAAATATTTGTGGGTCTCATAGCAGTCTTGATGCCCCTAGCGTTTCTCTGCAGAATTAAAAAAAGAAATGTACCAGGACAGTGTCTGCACTCTTTTGAAAGTCTAAAATAGTTTTACAGAACTCAAAATTACCACACATTAACAACTGAAAAAAATGTTCTAATAACAATGATAATAAAGAGGTTATATTTGCTTTCAGCTAGCTGCATTAAGTACCTTAAACACCATTATTAAAGGTTTTACATCCATTTCTTCACTGCTACAACTATAGAAATAACAAGATAAGTGCCAGCGCTATTTTACAGACAAAACCTCTGTGCTGGGAAATGTTAATAGTTTGTACAGAATCATTGTTAAACTGGCAAGCTGTGATTTGAAGCCACATTGTCCAACTCAAGAATGCCTATTCTTAAATATCCTTGAGAAATTAATAGGAAATTAGCATATATACTATGTATGTATATAATTGTAGGATATTAAGTTCAAATATACATACACACAATTCATTGAAAAGCTTTATTTCCTATTAATTTCTCAAGGATATTTTTATCTTCAATTCAGAGAACCCAGTAAAAGAAAAACTAAAATCTTCCCATATCTTCCTTAACATCTCTCCAAATTTGTTTCTAAACAATCAGTTTCTAGATTGTGGAAGTACTTCAAAAAATGTATCTTGACAAGTGAAATTCCTAAGAAAAAATTCTGTAGAATGCTTATTCTTGAACATATTTTGGAATATTTTAACCAGTATCTTCTAGGGCAACATTTGCAGAAATTTTCCTCAGTTATCTACTGTAGCAACTGTATAGAAAATAAATTAAAGCATAGGAAGACTATTGTCCATTTACCTGAAACACTAAGTAATTATTTCATTCTGTTATACCAAATCTACTAGTAAGTTAAAATAGACTCAACTTGATGAAGTATGTAATTTGAAATTCTTAAGTTTGTAATTTAAATGATTACTTTCTGCTATAAGCTGCTTAGGGATTTTTTCATTTGTAAAAACTAAAACATTTGGCTACCTAAACACAGCATCAGCAGAATTTGTCATGCAATCCTTTGTTTATTAATAATCTTCTACTGATAATCTAAATGATGATTAGTCTTGCCTCAGTGAATTCTTTACTCATCTAATACACACTTAGTTTAATCCCTGTTACATATTCTGATTTGTCATAATTTGAGAAGTGGAATTTCGGAACAAGCCTTTCAAAAACTAAAGTGATTACAGCAAAAGAAAATATTTTAAATGTAAGAGAAATTGCAAAAAAAAAAAAAATTAGCAAAAGCCAGATGTCATGGACAATAGAAAAGTGTTCATGTAGTTTAGTCACTAATCCATAAAAATCATAATTTCAAAACATTATTTAACCATAAGATTTCCTTTCCATTTTGATATCTCTTCATTTTCTTATTAAATATAAAACTCTTAAAAACTGTAATTAATGATAATAAACTGTCAGTAGGGCAAGCCTTTTTCATGCAAATACAATTACATAAAACATTGGGGTAATTAAAATGTTCAGGAAATATATTTTTAAAAATACTTTTCAAAAAGTCACCATTGTTATTTGTTAAAGAAGCATAGCTAAATAAGCAGAGCTGGTAAACTCTGTGACAACATAAATTTAGTTTGGCAGACAATAGTTTTCATTTTAGATTAAAGCAGCCTCGTACATATTGCTAAATCAGTTCTTGAGTTGTTAATTCTCAACACTGTTTTTACTTATGTAGATTCATTTGTTATATAGTACGTTTCATCTCTCTAACCCAACTGCATTGCTTTCTATATTTTCAGTCATGCTAAAATCCATCTTCCTTTTTCTATATTTAGGTTATTTTTATACTCACTTTAAAAAAGGAAGTCTGTTCACAAAATCAATTTTCTATGACTCTTGTCAGGCAAGGCCTAATCTCTTTTTTGTTATTTTGAAATGATCATAGTATAAGAAACAAAGGGGTAGAATAAAAAAAAATAAGCATACATTTTATAATGTCTAGAAATCCTCTATTTTAGAACTAACCACCTGCTTGGTTAATACAATTGTCCTTGCCTGTTTAATTTGATCTGTGAACCTTCAGAGCAAGGACCAAACCCTTCAAAATCGTTTATAAAGTGTTGGGCTTACCCAGCACTCAACAAACAGGAATAATGAAGACCTTGACCTTTTACATTCTTTTCATCCTTAGTATTTACTAGAATTCATTTCATTGCTATTATTTGTTTGAATGATTTCACTGAGTTTGGAAAGAGTGCATAGAAATCATTGTATTTTCCATACCCTGTCATCTCATATCATGTAAGAAATACACTCTAGAGGGTAAATAATTATGAACATTAAGAATAATTTCAATTTATTCTTTTGTATTCATAGTGGTAATAAAGGCAAAATAATTGTTGAGGAAAATGGTCCTTAAAAATTATTTTGCTTTTCCTGAACTATTGGCTCTACCCACAGAGTATGCAGATGCCTAACACACACCTTAGTCAAAAGGTAAGTGAGCCACTGAATGTAAATAGATCTACAAAATCTATCATCACTATTGAAAAACATTGTTTGGTATGGCAAATTTTCAATATGAAATGTTTATATGCCTTTAAATGAGAAAATACTTCTGTTCATTACAACCAATAAGAATACTCATCTGGAATTGATAATAATGGTCAAATTGTCCAATAATAATATGTATAATATAAGAAATATGGCCAGGCTCGGTGGCTTACGCCTTTAATCCCAGCACTTTGGGAGCCTGAGGTGGGCGGATCACGAGGTCAGGAGATCAAGACCATCCTGGCTAACACGGTGAAACCCCATCTCCACTAAAAATACAAAAAATTAGCCAGGCGTGGTGGCATGCACCTGTAGTCCCAGCTACCCAGGAGGCTGAGGCTGGAGAATCACTTGAACCCAGGGGCAGAGGTTGCAGTGAGCTGAGACCACGCCACTGCACTCCAGACTGGCAACAGATCTAGACTATGTCTCAAAAAATATATATATTATTATTTATTATTACTACTTGCTTTCTATAGTGTCTTTCATCCAAAAACCTTTCCCTTATGATTATGTTATACTGATCACAGTAATAAATATATCTTGTGTTGGTTGTTCTAAATTTCATGCAAATAAGACATAGTATCCTTTCTGAGGAGGATATTTTAGTCTCATTTTATAATCTGTAAAACTCCCCAAGGATGGGTTCATGTGTCATTGATATCTCAGTGCTCAGTTCAAGGTTTTAGACAGAGTCAATGCTAAGAACACTTTTGTGAAATTATACTGAAGTCATTGAAATGTTTTTGTATGCCTTTTAAGACACCCATACACCCGTGAGCTGTATGACTAGTGCTTCTTTGAAGTTATGGGTTCAAGTTTTCATCAGCACACATGAAAAGCATTTGAGTGTGGACAAAGAATGGCAAAACTCAAATTCCCATAGGGCACAGGCAAGTAATAAACATAATTAACACATAAATTAATTAAGAGCATAACATATTAGATAATAATGGAAACTGGCCAATTGGGCACCATGATTTCTTTAACATGGAGGCTGCTACTTAGCTTCAGCCAGGTACTGCCATGTGGTCTCAAGTTCCCGGAATTGCCAAATCACCTAATGTAAGAGAATCTGCAAATCCAGATTTTTATATAAAGTCTCAAAATGTTAAAGTTCATAAATAACTAAAAAATTTTTAAAATACCTATTAAATACAAAGAAAAAACACTGCTAGTTATAACTAGCGCTTGAACCACAAAGTTATGATTTCTTTTGAATTGCAAAGAACATAGAGTAAAAGTTCTAAATATCTGTGTCTTAAATATAACCTGAACTCCTTATATTTTAATTTTCTTATATAACATAAACATTGGATTAAATTGTTTTGTAAGGTACCTTTCTGCTATAACAACTTCTCTCTTTATTATATGCAAGAAAAATGTATGAAATTGAGACTTAGACCATAAAATGAGAATATTTATTCTCCAGCCCTTAGAACACTTTAGAAATACACTGTGCAGAGTATCATACAAAGAGGCAGGATAAAGTTATGGGGAAATAGAAAAGAAGAGTAAATTGGATGCCATTATACAAGGAAGTTCTCTGGTAAGTATTTACAAAACATGACTGAAGCCAGTTTGCCTGTGGCAGGAGGAAATTTATACAGTCAGTGACAGAAAAGATAAGATTACTTGGAGGACTGGTGAGGAGTCTGTTTTGGTCATTAGACTTTAGAAAAAGAAGGTCAAAGGATTTATTCTGAAGAAGAGGTTTAGGGAATTGGCAATGAAGCTCAATAGTAAGAGATATATTGTCAACAAAAGAAGTACGAGAGAAAAGTTAAGGACAGGATTGTTGGAAATGCTAGGCCCAAAAGAAGTGTTTTAGTTATGGGATAAGAAAAGTCTTATTTAGATGCACTGTCTACAATTAAATCAGAGGTAGGGCAATAACAGGGGCCAGCTAAGTAATTTTAAAGGATTCACTCAAAGTTGGCAGGCCTACAAAAATAGCTTATTAGGACAATTTTGAATTTAAAAAAATGGACAAATCTGCAATATTATTTATTCCAAAACATGATTTCTTACATGAACCTGAATTATTTTGGATTTTTTCTTATAAATTAAAAATAATATTAAAAATAATTCAGAATTCATTAAGAATAACTGAGAGCAAACAACATATTTCAATTTACTGGTTTTTACTCTCTTAATCTTTGTAATTTAATTGTGAATTAAGAACATAAAAATGTTAATAGCAAAGATAAACACACATGTTATTTAAGAATTTACAAACAAGAATATGTTAAGTTGGCAAGTATCACAGTTCTATACTGCAGAAGAGGAAATGAATCAGAAGAGAGTAAGATAAGCCCTATTGACTAACTGCCCACCTATGTTTTGGGAACTTTGGGTCTTTATGATATCACTACATTTTAAAAAAGAGAAAGCTGGGGATCAGAATGCTTAAATAACCTGCCTAAATTCCTATGAGGGATTGACTAGAATTTGAATCCAGATTAATTGGACACAAAATTCTACACTTGTAATTGTTCCACTGTGTTATCTGCCTCTAAGGCGAGGAGATAAACCATTATTACAATTCTCAAAATGTTTTATGTTAAAATGCTTTTAGGCTTTTGTGCTTTCTGTTCTCTTTTCAGAATGCCAGTCCTCCAAATCCTCACTTATTTCATTTCTCTTCATCATCCAGGTGACAACACGTTTGTCCCCTTCTCCGATAGCCTTTCTGAATCTGATCTGTGCAAAGTGGATCTCCTATCCCTCTCATTTGCTGTCCATAGCACTGTTTCTCCCCTCAGAGTACTTTCTTCTCACAGTAACAATTTTTTATTTGTTTACTTCCTTGTACTTGATCTTCTTCCTCTAGAATGTCAACTGTGTAAAGGCAGTCTTCTCATCCATATCATTGATCCCTGTAAACTCAGGTTTTAAAATCATGCCTTACGTATAGTAGGCTCCTAATAAATTTGTGCTGAATTCATGAACAAGCAGTAATTTTCCAATCTTGATCTTTTATCATTTTTGAATAATGGATAAGTAAACTGATAATTTTGTAACATTAAAAAAATAAAAGACTAATCTCATCTGGTCAGATTTTTAATTCCTATGGAACTAAAATTACTAAACAGTGGTACAAAATCCTTGATGAGCTTTATTTCCATCCTTTCTCCTAATCCTTCCCACCAAACAACAGCACGGCACAATCATGAGCTGGGGCCGGCAGTTGCCCTTGGTCTGCTCAGTTCCTTGACTACCCCGCTGACGTTTCATTCTTCGCGACTTGCATGTCCTTCCCCTGGAAGCACCCAGTCCTCCTTTGCCTGGAAAACTGCCACTAATTCAGAGGGACAAACTCAGGTTTTTCTCTCCCCTACCCCAGTACTTTGCCTTCATTTCAAGTATACCCATGACTTTATAACGTTGTTGTAGTTCATTTTCATGTTTGTCACTCACATCCAAAATTTGAGATCCTCAGTGACTGGAATCATAAAATAAAGGGCTTGAAAAGGTCAAATGCTACTGCAACATACCAACCTTGATGACTCTGCATTCCATCTACATTTTCAACGAAAGTGATCACTAAGAAATCAACATTGATATTCATAATAAAATTTCCATTTCTTGTGTCTAACGTTAACTTAAATAATTTTTTCTGACTACTATTTACCCACGATTTTAAAAAGGCATGGAGATTGCTATAATTAGGATGAACTAGAAAGAACCAATAGCAATGTGCAAATAACATTTATGAGGTGAGTTAGTCATGGAATTTCTTGAAGCCTTTGATATATGACAAACCACAACTCAGGAATTAAAACTGCAGTAGTCTTAAAAATGTCAACAAAGCCTAAAGCTAGACAACCCTACTCATTTTAAATTGTATTTAACTGTATATATAGGTGTGTGTGTGTGTGTGTGTGTGTGTGTGTGCAGGGGGAGTATGCATATCAAATTTTTTGCTGGACTAATTAATCTTTCTATTTTAGAAGAGCCTTTCTCCACTCCCCTAAAGTATCTTTAAGAATAATCTTATCTGTGGCTAATAATCTTCCTATGACTTTATCTTAAAAGAATAATAGTGACCCCTACTGTCCAAGTTGATAAGCAGCTATAGCTTTCACATTCCCTAGGGAAATTTCAAATGCAATTTTTAACTTATTGCTTACAATCTATAATCAAAGTCAGAATCCCTTGCTTCACTTTAAACTCGCTATTAAAACAGGATAAAGAAAAAGACATTTGATGAAAGTTCTCCAATAAAAATGCAGGCACCTAATTTGCTCTTACTGCATATTCTGCTATTTCTAACATGACAAGAATTTTTTTTTGGTAAATTTTAAAATAGCAAAGAAAAGAGGAACTAAGGTGAAATGTCAACTTGACAGTAAAATAGGCATTTGAACAATTGCAATTGATTTTCAATGTAAAAGAAATGCAGAAAGATCTAAAAACAGAATTGCCTAAAATCAAGATTTCAGTAATTCTCTATTTGAAAGGCTAACTTACAAGTACTGACTTCCTTTCACAATTTTCCACTTTTAATGGGCATTAAAAGTTAATAGCTGGCTTGACTGTAGATAATAAAGATTTCTGTCATTTGTTGAAGTAGTACAAATCAATATAAAAGCTACAGACGACAGTCACAACAAAGACCTCAGTATGGGGTTACCAAGAAAAATGACATCTCAAATTTTCATGAAAAAAGTTATAAAAGAAGCTGCTCTCTGAACTGCTAGAAATCCATTCTACTTTTTTTAGATAATGTGCCTTAATTGGACTTAAAAAAATTCACCTTTGGAGACCTTAAGAATTTTTTGGAACTCACTTAGGTTTTAGTATTGAATGCATCTTTTTACAAGAAGAAATGTACCTCGTTGACTTACATTAAAAATAGAAATACTTAAAAATTTTAAAAACTATTTCAACCAAAATGGGTTTCAAATGAAAACAGATGGGCTACATATTAAAAATATTGCTCTAGAAGTCTATGACTAAATATCTGGGGTCAATAGAGGGTTGATTTATCTGTAAATAAAATTAATTTGCAAGAATGATTTTTTTCAATTGTTCAAGTAACTATAGTTTGGATATGATTGTTTTATAATTATTTTTATTATAAGATAGATGTGCTCCAAACTGTGAAAGCAGTTTAATAAACCCTGAAATAAAGATAAAATAGATTGGTATATAATGTAAACATATAACCTAACATCTCAGGCTAATCTGGTAATGAGTAGTGCTGGCTTCTGCAAGTGTCCTTCCTAAATAAATAAGCAGTTGATTTGATATATTCGTCTCTATTGTTACCCTTGATATTTACAGATCAACGTGACTTATTCAGAGTTCTGAAAAATCCATGCTACAATTAACTGGGCTAAATTAGGATTTGATATATTGGGGTGTACACAGTTTTCAGAAAACAGAAAGGATAACAAAGACAGTGAGATGCAGAAAAATAGAAATATGAATGTACTCTATATTACTGTTACTAAATGCATTTCTTTGACATGGTTTATTGGTTTCTGCTTAAATTATATTGATCGTTGCAAATATGATATCATACAAATTTGTCCTCTTACTATCATTAAATAATTTAAGACCTGTCATAAAGAAAAATGCCAACTCCTAAAATTTAAGACAGCTTTGATTTTACAGCAATATATAAAATTAAAGTAACTTTCCTGTTTAGCAATATATATTTTAGGTAAAAGAATATTATTAGCAAATATTACATTATTTAGTAAAAGTTATCAAATTCTTGTGTTAAAATTTGTATCTATTAAAAGGAGGCTCAAGAACAAAAAATTCACACACTTGCTCTCAGCATAAACTTTAGTAAAAAAAAAAAAAAAAATCCATAGACAATATACCATCTGTCTCCCAAACCATGTGAAAAGAAAAGCTTTGAAAATCCAGCCGCTGCTAATGTGACATGTTGAAACATTAATCACCCCCTTAGGCCACTATAATTGTAGCTCCATGTTAATTACCTAACAATTAACAGCAGTAATTTCCAAGGGGCAATCAATGAATTAGCTTGTGATTTTCCCACAGATTTCAGTCCCACACTGCCAGTCTGAATGCATTTCAAACTCCTCACCATGGTTCATCAATGACACTTCTGGTGTATGGAATAAAAATTCATTTGCACCCTTACTAATTAGGCTAGAATATATCCCTATGTGTATTGCAAACTCTATTCACTTGCACAAAATCTCTGCCACAGGCATTTTTCCCCATTTAAAAATTCATCTTCTATTAAATTAGGAGGTCACCTAGCAGGAAAATGTACTAATCAAGATTTTATCACTAACGAATTAAAGGTTTTTAATAAGCAAGTTTAATTAAGTTATCCTAACAAGTGATAATAGCTATTTACAACTTATGAGGATGTGTGCACGTGCACTAGAGCATGGAGAGCTTGAAATCATATTTCTTGGATGTGCTGCATATCCATACTCACATGGAAGTAGGTTATGTGCATATATATACAACTGAAATCATTTGAGAGGAGGAGTTTCCTTAAACAAAAGTTAATTTGTTATCTATATTTCATATGTTAAAAGATGCAGAATATTTGAATCAATAATATACTATCTTTTTTTGACCCTGTATTGTTCTTGGTGGCAAATACATAAATGTTTTGACACATTTTATGCTAAATACATATACATTGTTGTTGATTATTATAACTTGAAATAAAGGTAAAAATGTGTTTCCAGGGAACTTTACAGTTGACCCTTGAACAACATTGGGGTGGGGGAGGTGCCAAACCTATGGGCAGTCAAAAATCTGAAAATAACTTTTGACTCCCCTAAAACATAACTACTCATAGCCTACAAGTAACCAGAAGCCTTACCAATAACATAAACAGTCAATTCACACATATTTTGTATGTTATATGTGTTATATACTATACATTTACAATAAAGTAAGCTAGAGCAAAGAAAACATTATTAAGAAAATCATAAGGGAAAGAAAATATATTTATTATTGATTAAGTAGAAATGGATCATCACAAAGGTCTTCATCCTCATGTCTTCACATTAAGTAGGCTGGGGAGGAGGCGGAAGAGGAGGGGTTGGTCTTGCTTTATCTCGGGTGGCAGGGGGAAGAAAATCTATGTATAAGTGAACCCACATGGCTCAAACCCATGTTGTTCAAGGGTCAACTCTATATTAACAGGCAAAAATATTGTTTTAATTTAAATAAGAGATAGTACACACAAACTTCTGAAAAAATTTACTACTCTCCCAAAAGTAAAAATAAGACATATATGTGGTGTGTAACCATCTATTTGTTTGGGATTCTTATTGAATTTGCTAATGCTTTGCTTTTGCCTTTATTGTTGCTATGTACACCGACAAAAATTTTGCCACTTGAAGTAGATCCCTTAGAAAAATTAGGACAATTTTAATTAAAGGAAAAGATTAATAATATGGCAACAGCTAAACTCCAACTCAACACCCATAGGCAGTTCTGTAACTGCACAATTGGATTCTTCTTCCTTTAAAAGCTTCAGCCATGTAATTGACCAATCTATGACTCATTTTGTTCATTCAAGAAGCACACGCCACTGTAAATAGTATGTTTAATATAATTTCAAGATGGTAAGATCACAAATAAATATTTCACATTATTCAATGTTGTCCTAAAGTCTTTGTGACGTATATAGAAAAGCGCAAGCTCAATGTTATCTATTTTAAAGGTGGAGAGGGGACAGAAATAAAACTATAGAATAATCAAGAGCAGATGCAAATTCTCCATTCCAGTACCTGTTCACAATAATCGCTTATGAATAAAATATATTAGGGTACACATAATTGTAAAAGACTCAAAGAATACAATCCTGAATATTTTGACATGCAAATCCTTTCACTCTCAGACCATCTTTGTTTGATCAACATTTAACACAGATGATGGCAAAATCTTGTTATGTGGGACCCATCATAAAATTTTAGAATTTTTAATCTGGAGGAGACTTTAAAAGGTTAATTTGAAAATTAAAAAAACTGAAGCTAAGTGAGATAAAGTGACCTATTTATGGTTACACAACCAGTTAATGGCAGACAGAGATTTACTGACCTGTCAGACCCATGCCCTTTATACCACATTATGCTGCCACACTGTTAGTAATGTCATTATTTTAGTCATTAATGTCATATTTAGTAATAATTAATACATTTTACAAAGAATTTGGAAGTTAGCCTCCTGCCTCTCTGACCCATTCATTCTTTACCACCATTAGCTGCTAATTGGTTACAGAAAGACCACAATAATACCTCTTTAATCCTACATAAGAATAAATGTCCAAGAAATCCTCATTTACTGGCTTTGAAGGTACCCCCTAACCTGGCTCTAAATCTCTATCAACTATTTCTTTGATATTTACTTATTTTTTTGAGACAGAGTTTCACTGTCACCCATGCCGGAGTGCAGTGGTGCGATCTTGGCTCACTGCAACTTTCTCCTCACGGGTTCAAGCAATTCTCCTGCCTCAGCCTCCTAAGTAGCTGGGACTACAGATGTGTACCACTGCAGTCAGCTAATTTTTGTGTTTTTAATAGAGACATGGTTTCACCATATTGGCAAGGATGATCTCAATCTCTTGACCTCTTGATCTGCCCACATCAGCCCCCCAAAGTGCTGGGATTACAGGTGTGAGCCACCGTGCCCGGGCTCTATTATCTATTTCTGATTTTACTATTCCCTAATGTTCTCAAATATGAGCATGGCTTGAACATTTTTCCTTTCTTCTTTTTCTTTTTCTTAGAAAAAGCAGCATTCAGTGGCTTGGACATTTTGAATGAAGAATAAAAAGCACCATATCCTTTTGTTGTACTTTCCTCAACAAACCCACTCACACAAAAAATTTCTTGGGATTGCCAATGATATACAGCAATCCTTTAATTTTGTAGTTTTTGTTTTTGATTTTACAAAACAGTTTTGTTTTATATCCACAGACATATTTTTATCTATGCTTTAATTTTGTTATCCTACTTTTCTCTGTTTCTGTTCAAATCCAACACATTTCAATTCAAATCCAGCACATTCTCAATACTCACAGGCCCCACAAAGTCTAGCTTCAATACTTTAAGCTTCTATTTTTTTTTGTAAAACACTTAACAGTACTTTTAATAAGTGGATGCCACAGTGAAAACATTGTCTTTCAGTGTTTTCTCTTACTTTCATATTAATGAATAGTCATTAATTCATATATCTCAGCTCAAACGTCACCTTCTTAAAAGAGCTTACCTAATCTGACCAGGCTAAATAATTTTCTGCCCAAAGTTCCTCCTAGTTTCATTATATATTTTGGTTTATTTTAATTTCATTAAAAAATCTGAAATCATCTTGTTTATTTACTTATTTATTTAGTGACTTCCCCCCCATATAATATAAATACCATTAATAAAAAGGATTTCATCTACCTTTTTTACTACTGTCTTTTGGATCTAGAACAGTATGTATCAAAAAAGCAGGCATTCAATACATGTCTGTTGTATATTGAGTATAATTAAATGACCAACGTTTGAATCTCTAGACTTTAAAATTTGGGATTGCATAGTGGAAAGAACCAGATTAGCTGGGCTTCAAATCCTGACCCTGCCATTCATTCTTTCTTTCATTTACTTACTCAATCAACACATGTGTGGTACAGAACTATCATGTAATGATAGGTACTACGATAGGTACTAGGGATAAGAAAAGCAAGAAGTCCTGCAAACCTGGAGCTTAGCTTTACTGAGGGAGTCATATTCATCACATAACTTCCAAAACTAATGCAAAAGTACAGCTCTCACAAGTTCCCTAAAAAATAAATATAGATGTTCCTCAACTTATGATGAGGTTATATCCAGATAAACCTATTATAAACTAAAAATATTGTAAGCTGAACATTCCCTTAAGGAAACGGGATAGTTTCCTTGACTCCTTTGTGAGACTCATGAAGGGATTGGCTCCTTTACTCAGCCCACAGTTCTTAATCCCTCACAGGATGGGGAGTGCAGGTGAATGGGCACAGATGTCAGGATGAGTGCTTCTGTGCAACTGGCAGAAGCAGAATTTTGTGGGCCCACACCTGGGTCTAGAAGCTGCCCATGATCTCCAGCACTATAATACAGTGAGTGTATTATAATGTGCTCTTTTAGTTTTGCCATCCATGGATGGCTTAGGTGTTAGAGAGTGGAGGGTAAGTGTGACAGCTTCTTGCACCCGCACCTGGATTTTTGTACAGCATCCAGGAAGAATCAGGTCACACAAATGAATGGAAGATGGTACATGCGGAGGATTTTATTGCTGATGAAGGTGAAGGTGGCTCTCAGCAGAATGGGGAGCTGGAAAGGACATGGAGTGGGAAGGTGATCTTCACATGGAGTTTGGCTGTCTTGGGCTGAACTCTTCTCAGAGGTCCCACAGTCAAGCCATACCTCTGAAGTCAAGCTGCTTCTCTCTGACGTCCGGCTACTTCTTCTGTTCTCTCTTTCTCTGCCACTCTGCTGCTCCACCAGTGGGGCCTGGGGTTTTTATGGGTATAAGATGGGGAGCATGGCAGGTCATGGTGGTTTTGGAAAAGGCAACATTCAAGTGGGAAACAGGAATGCATGTTCTCCCTTTGGGCCATGGGTCAAGGCTTGAGGGTCCCTTGCCAGTGACCACCCTCATCCACCCAGGAGTTCTCTGCCTCTTGTCCATATCATTAATACACCTAATCCACTGAACATCATAGCTTAGACTAGCCTACCTCATGTGCTCAGAACACTTAGCCTACAATTGGGCAAAATTATCTAACGCACAGCCTTTTTTATAATCATACAATCATATTTCATGTAACTTACTAAATACTATAATGAGAGTGAAAAACAGAATGAGTGTATAGATAATTGCAGTACTGCCTCTACTGAATGTGTATCACTCTTGCACCCCTGTAAAGTAAAAAGAGCATAACTTGAACCATAGTAATTCAGGACCATATGTGTACAAGTAAAAGTGTATAAATAGCAAAAAACTAACTTAAGGTGGTCAAGGAAGGCTTCTCTGGGGTTGTGGCAACTGGGGTAAAATTTAAAGGATGAGTAGGCATTACCTCATGTACAGGAATTGCTCTATTGTCTTGTGATGAAAAGTTCACAGTATCTATGAAAAGCTGAAAGTAATGGAGCATAAGGAGAAAGAGGGTAGGAGGGATCTGGAGAACCAAGTTTTACAGCCAGGCCATTCAGAAATGTGTGAATGTGTGGAGTATTTTTTTCTTTATTCTAATAGTAATAGGAAATAATGGAGGGGTGATAAGCAGAAGGAGTTACATGATCAGACTTGCCACTTCAATATAACACCCCGACTGCATTGCAGGAAATGGCTGGCAAGAGATCAGTGTAGATGCAGATAGATCAGTAAGGAGGTGATGTCAATTTTCCAGGTGAGTTGATGGTATCTTGTGCTATGGAGATGGGGTAGAGTGACAAAGAAGTAAATAGATTTGAGAGCATCCTAAGAGAAACCAGCAGCAGGGTTTGGTGTGGTAAAGGAAACACAGTATCAGGAATGATACTCAGATTTTGCAACAGGATAGAAAGTGCCAATCTCTGAGATGCAATTTAGACCAGTTATGTGTGTTAGGGGAGGCTGTTTTCAGGAGAAGATCATGTGTTTAGGTTTCAACTAAGTTTGATGTGTCCTTGAGAAAGCTAAGAAAAGGTGACAACTTAGCATATGTGTCTGGGATACTGAGGCAATGTCTGAGTTGAAAATATCCATGAAACTCTGGGTACGAGTAAGATCATTTACAGAAGAGAGTATATAATGAAAAGATGACCCAGGTAAAAACTTTGCATTACTTCAAACAGCTGGCGGTTATTTGCTTACTTCTCTTTTCCCTTAGACTATGACCACTGTGACAGTCTAGAGCATGTTTATTTTGATTTTTTTCTGTTCCCAGTATCATCTACTAACTGGGACAGGGCAAACATTTGATATTGAAAGGGTGAATGAATAAACAACCTAGAGAAAATTAGTTTATCACTTTGAGCCTTGGTTTTCTCATTTGTAAGAAATAAAACATCAACACGTATATTACAGGGTTGTTCTGAAGGTTACATAAAATGACACATACAAATGATGCTGCAGAGTGTCTGTACCATTGTAGCAATCAGTTAATATGTCCTTTTCTTTAAGACAATTATTTCTGGTCAAGTATCACATTTTCTAGTTTTATATACCAAGCAGTGTTGGATATAGAGCATGTGAACATTGATTGAAATAAACTAATATGAGAAAATATCTTATAGATCTTAAAACTATTCCTTTTTTAAACAGTTGTATACACTGTGTAGTGAAGAGTTGACTAGCAGGTCTGGGATGTGCCAGGCCTGCACATTCCAAAGAAAGATTTGGCCCTTGACCTCTTCCTAGGAGATAACCTTTAAGCCCTTGGAATATCCAACTTGATAACAACATCTTCGTTTACCTAGGGCCTTGGGACACACCATAGAGTTTATGTTAACCATGTAATTTATGGTGAGGGCCTTGGCTACACAAAATCAATTTGTCCTCTGGAGCAGCTGGAGACTCAGTAACTAAGATCAGCCATATGGTTACCCCATGTCTGTCCCCAATGAAAATTTTGGACACCAAGGCTTGTGTGTATTTCCCTGGTTGGCAATGCTTCACATGTGTCATCACACATTGCTGCTTGGACCACTAGTGTGATCCATGTGACTATATTGGGAGAAGACAACTGGAAGCTTATGTCTGCTTTCTCCTGGACCCTGCTCTATGCAGCGTTTTCTCTGGCTAACTTGATCTGTATAATTTCATTGTAATAAACCCTAACCATGAGTATGACAACTTTTCTTAGTTATGTGAATCTATCTAGTGAATCACTGAACCTGAAGGTGGTCAGGAATTCCCACCACACTGTGTCATTTATGGAGTAACACTACTTCCTCATTTTATCGATTGCCATAGGTCCAAGCTCTGAAATGTAATTTCAAGTATTTTCATTCACATTGTATTGTTGTTGGTGATTTTTATTTGTCTATTTTTGGTGTGACTTGATTAGTTATGAGGCATGAAAAAGTAACACATGTCCTATGTACATATTGCCTAAAACCTACTTGATATGGTTTTGCTGTGTTTCCACCCAAATCTCATCTTGAATTGTAGCTACCATAATTCCCACATGTAATGGGAGGAACCCAGTGGGAGGTAATTGAATCATGAGAGTGGGTCTTTCCCATGCTTTTCTTGTGGCACTCAATAAGTCTTATGAAATCTGATAGTTTTACAAAGGGGAGTTCCCCTGCACACATTCTTTTGCCTGGCCATGTAAGATGTGACTTTGCTCCTCCCTCATCTTTTGCCATGATTGTGAGGCCTCTCCAACTATGTGAAACTGTGAGTCAATTAAACCTCTTTCTTTTAAAAATTAGTCTCAGGTTTGTCTTTATTAGCAGTGTGAGAACAGACTAATACACTACTGGATTGGGTCATGCTTCTTAAATGTCAACCACTATTGCTAATGTCTTGATTTGAAAATAAGCAAGGGATGTCATCATGTCACATAAATAAAATTGGAGTATAAGGGAGCGTAGTCCAAATGTACTCACTCTAACACTTAGATGTGTAAGAAAAATTGAACTACTTTTAAATTTTGTTTATACATATTCTTTTTTCACTACCCTCCATTAGCTTGATGGTGATAAGGATGATAAAAGATAATTTACTCTGTACTAAATACTATTCTAAAATATTTACATGTACTACCCTACTTCAAGTTTCAAAAACATTATAAGATATGTATTATTGTTTTCATCTGCAAGATGAAAACTATGAGCTCCTAATATTGTGTATGGTTCAATGTCACCAATTAGTATGTGACAGAGCCAGATTTTAATCCTAGATGGTATGATTTCAAAGCCCAAGCTGTGTCACTCTAATATAACACAGCCAATTCTGGTTAATAATACTGAGCCTAACACAGATAAATCAAGTTACCTCTTTAGTTATCAAATACGTAATTGTTCTAACTACAGCCACTCCTTTTCCTTATCCTATCCCAAATTATATCTGGACTTCTGCTAGAAGCAGCTTAGCAAACTTCACAGCAGCACAATTAAGGGGTACTCTGATTCACCTGGTTTCTTCACAAAACTCTCATGCATCTCAGATACTTACAAGTTAGATTAGTGCCCACTGCATTTCATCTCTTGCATTCTGCTGGTATCCACTGACACAGTCTTTATTTATTTTCTTTTGAATTCTCTTTTTCCTTAGTTTGATGAAGGCTTGGCAACACTACCTTCTAAAAGCATCTTCACTGATCTTTTGATTGCTGTAGAGGTCTCTTGAGTCTCTAACATATCCTAATCAGCTTTGTGATCAAAGTGGCAAATTCAGCCTCTGTGATGGGACATTTCTCTCTATCTCAGTGATCCCCCAGTCAAATTTATTGGCTTTTAACTGAATATCCATGTCACACAAAAGTACTGAGCGGAGGTTAGTGGATGCAAAGTATACCCCTTTTCTGCCTAATCATGCCATCTACTATCAATGCTCCTGAGGCCTCTTCGGTGGATCACAGCCACCAGCACAGAAGTTTCACCACAGAATTGCAAGTAGAGTTGAGAAAATAATAAATAAAACACTAGCACAGGGTTTTTCTCAGTCACTTGCCAGCTGGTGACCCCTGGCTGGCAATGCGCTTGCCCAGACCTTGCTTGGGTCTGGGTTTGCCAGAGGAGACACCCTGCCCACTTGGCCCACCAGGCTGAGCCTGGTGGCACTCCTGCACAGATCCTGCAGCCACCACAACTGCATGTTCAGCCTCTGGTGAAAGGGGCACGTGAGCAAGCGAGTGTGGTGCCTAGTCTGCTGTTCCAAATGCCAGTGCAGAAGCAGACTCTGTGCAGTGCCTGTGGCTGGGCCAGGCATTTCACACATCACTCCTGTGGCAGATGCTGGTGTCCAGATTAAAGGGATGTGGTGACGCCCAGGCAGAGGTGCTAGCAACCTTGAAACCCCAGAAGGGATGTAACAGCATGCTAATTAGCCCTCTTTGTCTACAAGGGGTATGTTAAGCACCCTGTCAGCCCCTTCCTGCTCCAGCACAGGGCTCTGGGGCTAGTTTGGCCCCACTGGTATTAGTGTCACAAGAATCAGCTGCCCTCTGCCAGTGAAGAGCAAAGGGCCACAATGTTACAGTCTTCTCTGTACCCACATCTAGTGAGTCCTGAGCTCTTGTCCCATATCCAAGAGAATGAGGATATGCTGACAATTGAAGGGTGAGGAAGGAGGAGAAGAATTTTATTGGTCAATGAAACAGCTCTCAGTGGAGAGGAGACATGCAGTTGGTCAACGAACTAAATTCAAGTAGTTTCTCTCCCAGGATAGCTGGATCTGGGGCATTTATGGGCACAGAATGGGGACATGTGGGGAATATTAGAAAAGATAATATGTGATTGGTTAAACAGCATTATTCAGAAAGAACAAACCAGGAAAGAGTGGGCAAACAGGAATAAGAGTTCTTATTCTGGGCCATGGGTTCCAGGCTGTTTTTGGCTTGAAGGTGGGGTTTCACTGGGGACTTGCCCCTGTCTGCCTAGGATTTGTCTGCCTCCTGTCACTATGTTTTGGAAACAAGTTAGTCAATATTGTAAAGATAACATATCCTACTTCAACTAGTTACAAATTATAGAAATCTTATTAAAAATTCTAATGAGATTTTTTGGGGGAGTATATTTCATAAAGATTACAGCAAAAAAAAAAAAACAAGTCAATGTACTTATAAAATCTGGGAAAAGGGAGATAAATGAGAGAAGTGCTCTTCCATATATCCAGCTGCTTTAGGAAAATTCTATATGAACACTGTGTTACTGACTTTGATGGCTTTGTTGTGTGCCAACTTGGCTGGGTTAAACTATGTTCCCAAAATTCTCTTTCTAGTATGCTTCCTGAAATAATCATGACAGTAAATGGAAAAAAGAAGAAGAACATGCAAGAAAAATAAAGTGATCAATAGGTATATGAAAGTGTTCTTACTTCTAAATAATAACAAAAGTGCATATTAAAGCAATAGAATATATTTTTACACAATTGACAAAGAATTAATAAAAGGGTAATAGTTTTACTGATAAAGATGACATTAAAAAGAGCATATTCTGAGCTTTTGGTGAAATTATAAGTTGCTAAAATTTTCTGAAGAGTATGTTGGCAGTATGCATCAAGGTGTTAATAACATTCATACCATTGATGCAGAAATTTTAGTTCTTGTAACCCAATCAAAAGAAATAATCAGATAAGATTTACATATACTAACTTTCATGTCTAATGTATTTTTAACAGTAAAATGTTGGAATCATATTTTCTATGCTATTGCAACAGTTACATAAATGATGATATATTCATGTAATTTAGGCATTAAAAGTGAGGATAAACAAATGCAATGCCATGGATAAATGCACATAAAAACAGCAGCACCAAAACCATTTTCTCACCATAATCTCACAATTGTAAAAATAAAAAAAACAACATAAAAAAGTAAAATGAAATCAGTGTTCTTGAGAATAAAATTTGAAATGTGTAATTTATATGCATGTATTCTAAAACACCATTTACATTAAAAAATAATTTCAAATTAGTATCTCTGCTAATAGGAGAAAAGATTTTTATGCTCTCATTTCATTCTCTTTTAATTTAGAATTATTTTATTTTATGTTACATATTAACAAGATTTATTACTAATAGTCTGAAACTATGCTTTTATCTATTAAAAATGATAAAATATTAAAACATATTCAAAGCAGACAAGAAAATTTGATCAATGATTTTGGACATTTTTCTGACAAGAGAATAGTGATAAAGTAGATTTAGAAGATGGGGCAAATGGATATTAGTGAGTCAAAGATAGCAGTAGTTTCTAAGAAAATACGAGGAAAATGTTGACAAACATTTTAGTAATCTGTTTCAAAATATATTAAAAATAGTATTATGTCTCAAGTGTTTATAATGTATATGATAGATTTTTAACTAAGAAGAGAGAAATTTGTTAAATGTCCACAACTTTCTAGCTTCCCAAAGTAGAAAACTGGACATATATATGATGTGAGATATAATATTTGACACTCCTTTTTTATTGTGCATTTATTTTAATAATAACCTTGAAGGTCAGATTAAGTCCTTACATACCTTCATATCCACTCAATCTCTTACATGATGCTAAGTAAATATTGAGAGTCTAAGATATAATTCAAAATATATTTTATATATTTATTGATGTAAAATAAGTGAAAGAGGATGTTTTAAGCTCTTAACTTCTGTCTTCACAAATAAATAGAGGGAAATTACTCTGAAGCAGTTTATTGGCTCTAATTGCTTGCTGCAATATGACTACTTGCAATTGTTCCGAATACTAGAGATGTTTTTTCAGCACTTCCTGTCTAACATTGTAATGCAATCTAAGTGTAAATGTAACCTCAGAAAATAAAAAGATAACTTAATTAGTGATATTTAGATAGATAACCCTAATTTTTAGTTTCCTTGTTTTTCTTTGAAAACCTAATGTGACTCTAAAATCTAATTTTATGAAATGTATACATATAATCCAGGATCTTTGAACTTATAAATGTCAATGAAGGTAATATTACATATTTATTTTACATACAAATGATCTGTTTCCTAAATAAATGAGTATATTATGACTGTCTTCAATATTATAAGCCACCCAAGCTTGTGAATGTCCTGATGCTTAGTAATATTTAATACACATTTAATGGAAAATGAATATTGTATATCTTTGAGATTAGGTTTCTAAATTCTTCTACATTTCTGTATACTCTATATTCTAGCAGCTTTTACTGTTGTTTTTGAGATTTACTTCACGGTTACCAAAGAGTTTATAAATTCAATTATTTTCATCAACTTCTAAAATTGTCACTCCTTTGAAATCTACCCCCAAGATGATCCTATCGTTTTGAGGCCAGCATACTAAATAAGTCAATATTCAGAAGTGTCAAAAATGGGAAAAATGAAAAAAAACACATATTTTATGTATTCAAATATATGTACACATTTTATATCACCTGCAGGAATTTCTTCCATTACAATCTGATCAAAGATCACTCAATAGAGCAATACCAATCCCTAGAGAACTTCCACTGTTGTCTTTGAAATAAAATGTTTTAAGCAGTAATAAAAAGTAGAACTAGGCAAAAAGAAAAAGAAAATCAGAAACCAAACAAACTCCTTTTAAATATAAAATGCAAGGAAATTCAAGAAATGTATATATTTAATGAAAAATGAATTTGCCAAACGAACATATTTTTCTCAGTTTGACATGAATTTAATAAGTCATGGGATACCACTGAGAAAATTGTAGCACACCTCTCTCACTTACTTGTCAAAATATTTTCAGTTCTTGCGTTTGTTTACTTATTCTTTTTATTTTCCAATCATACACGTGGCCAACACATCACAATAAATTTAAGGAGTAGGGACCAATATATAGTTGTGAAACTTGCTTTTGTGATTTGCCTTTTTATTCAGCTTCTAATGTATGTTCTGCTATCAGGTTAAAAGTTCTAGTTCCAGGTATTAGATGCAAGAGGGAAAACAACAGCATAACACTTTTCATGAAGTATAGCAATATAGCCTTTTGTCAAAGACTGAGAGTTACACATACACACGTATACACAGACACATAATTCAGTGGATAATTTTTTTACTCTGACAGACTCAGCAAGAACAATTACATGATCTAAGAACTAACCACAGAAGTGTATAGTTTAGAAGAGTCAAGAAAGATTAATAAGTAAAACATAGCAAATACATAAATAAAAAAGCCAATAAAATGCAAATTTCTGCTTATCACATGTTTTATGCTAGTGAACACAGATAGAGATCATTTGACGAGGTAGGAAGGAATACAAGAAAATGAAAAAAAAGTGAAAAGGAGAGAAAGTTTGTAAATGAAACAAAGTTTCAAATACTGATTATCTAAACAACTGAGAAAAAATTTAGAAACAATAAAGTGGATAAAATTGCTTATAAATCATCCCATTTTTCATTGTAATTTCTAGGGCATATTTGTAATAATGCTGACATACATTTTTATTCCAGTCATTATTCAATTTTTAAGGCATTGTGACATTTTTTTTTAAAACACAAAATTGTATAATCCTGCAAGTATTTATTACTTAAAATGGAACTACTCTAAATAAGAAAGGCATTTTTCTTTCTGTGTTTGGCTAATCTCATTTAGCATAACGCCCTCCAAGTTATTCATGTTGTTGCAAATAACAGGATTTTCTTCTTTTTAATGACTGATTAGTATTCCAATGTGTATATATACCACATTTTCTTTATTTCTGCATCCATTCATAGACACTTAAGTTGAATTCATAACCTGACTGTTTGGAATAGTGCTGCAATGAACACGGAAGTGCAGATATATCTTTGATATACAGATTTCAATTCCACTGGGTATGTACCTATAAATGAATTTACTAGATCATATGGCAGATCTATGATCAATTTTTTTGAGGCACTTCCATGAGGTTTTCCGTAATGGCTTTACTAACTTACGTTACTACCAACAGCTTAAAACTGACATCTGCATAGCAATCTTCAATACTGTTTCCTTTATTTTTCACTAAAATCTGTAGGAACAGACTGAAAAAGAAGAAATCTCACTGTCAGACAACCATGTACTGGAATATTGGAAATTTCCATCTGCCTTGGAGTAAAATGGAGATTCCTTCACTCAATGGAGAAAAATCTATTAAAATTCAATCTCATGCAATATCCATAAAATAGATTAGATCATAAAGTTAGAAATAATCTCTCACCTTCCTCTCTGTCTTAAGACCCAGGCATCTAGCAGCCTAGGTCTGTAACAGAAACTGGAATATTATACTTATGCTGCAGGTACAAATCTGTGAAGCAACCTGAGTTACGTTTCCATATGCTCTGGTTACCTGTTTTGACACTTAGGAAAAGCATTTCCCTAAAAAGAATTAAGCACGTAGAATAGGCAGACATTGAAAGTCCATGGTGAATTCAGCGGTGTATATATCCCTAGGATAGACTCCATACACAGTAAACTCCCTGGAAGCAGGGTATGCTATGAAATGAAGTAATTGTGAACTTCAGAAATTACAATGATAAAAAAAAATCAGACTGCTGGGACAGGAGAAAAAGTTATCACAAGAGGGCAAAGAATGCTAAATGAAATCCATTCAAATTAGAAAATGATATAGTACATGTGAAAGTTAAACTGTCTTTAAACAGTAGACCTGAAAATAATATCTGACCGAAATCCAATTAAACCAGATTCTGAGGAAAACTTTGTGACCTGGCAAGTTATTTTTCATATATTTTATTTTCTTGAAAAAAAATTTATATACTTAAAGCTCCTCAGATTCAAAATACAACTTGTATACCTTTATGTCCTTACTTAAATAAAAGTCTAACATTATAGTAAGATAGCTCAATAAAGTGTCTGTTTTCAAATAAATATGTAAAAATCAATAGCTTTTCTTTATGCAATAACTAATTTAAACATATAATGGAATAGAAAATCAATTCAGCACAGCAACAAAAATGTGACTTTTTAGAAACAAACAACATAAAATATACAGAATTTACATGAAAAAGAATTAGAGGGCATTATGGAGGGTGTAAAAGAGGAACTAAATAAATAGGAAGACAAGTTATATCATTGAATAGGCATATTCAATATTGTAAAGATATCATTTATCAATATTAATACATATTTAATGCACGCATTTAAAAATATTATTTCTTTACTTAACAATTTACTTTGAAGCTTTTATTCTTAACTGGTATTTATTAATTTGTATAAGGATGCAGATGCAAATATGCTATTGTGATTTTTTGGTGTTGGGGGGAACAGGAACTTGCTCTGTAGGCCAGGCTGAAATGCAGCAGTGTGACAGTGTGATTACAGCTCATTGCAGCCTTGACTGCCTGGACTCACGTGGTCCTCCCACCTCAGCCTCCCATGTAGCTGGGACTCCAGGCATGCACTGCAACACCTGACTGATTTATTTGTTTTATTTCATAAAGATGGCGGTCTTACTATGCTGCCCAGGTTGGTCTCAAAGTCCTGCCTCAGTCTCCCAAAGGTCTGGGATTACTGGTGTGAGCCACCATGCTCAGCCCACTTATTGTGAATCATATAATAGTGAAATTATAAAACATAAATTTAATATCTATTAATAAGAAATTAATATACGACAAGTCTCTATAGTATTTTGCAGCCATTAAAATGAATGTAATAACACAAAAAGAAATGGATAGTAATTTCTTATGTTTGAACATTGTGATCTGACTTAGCATGTTCTACCATTCTGTATTAAAAAGGGGTGGGGACTGACTGGGTGATGAGAACATTATTCTTTAAGCTAAAGAAGTGTCATTTAGACACTGCTAGTAAAGACATCATTTCCCTTCCCTTGTAGAGTATAAAAGTCACTAGAATAATAGGCTCTCAAATTATAAAAATGGTAAGCAAATAACCAATGATTACCTGTGGGGCAAATGACAAAGTCCTTATTAATTTGAATACAGAAATTCAGATGAGATGTAAGTTTGACTTGCTTCTTAGTGGATTCAACATCCTTCTTTTTCAGGCTTGAGCTTAATTTAAATCAAGCACTTCAGGAGAGATGGTCAAAGGAACCTTGGCAGTTCACACTGGGGAAAGACCTTGAATGCTTTATTGTCTCTAGACCTGGCAACCAGTGCCCTTGCTGGTGGCCCCATGCCTTAAATGGCCCTTCTTTCATCTTACTTCGACAGCCACTCTCAGTGCAGCAGCATAATGTGGTACAAAGGGCCCAAAAGGCCAGCAAGTGTCTGTTCTGGCATCATCTGGCTGTATGACCACCAATAGGATACTCTATATTACTTAGCTTCAGTTCCTTTATTTTTAAATTGATGTGTTAAAATTTCTCAGAGTTTAACAATAACATATCTTTTAACATAAAACTTTTAACATACATTTGGACAGCTGCTGGTCTTTCCTTCAATAGCTGGTGTCAAAGATGGAGTTGAGAATTTACAGCTTTCTTACATCTTACATTTCCCTTAACCTCTGCCAATACCTTTATTCATCAGTGTTTTTTTTACCCGGTAGAGCGACTCAAATATTTATTTCCAAAGAATCTAGACCCTTAGCCATTCATTCATTATTGAGTTGGCACATTTTATGTTAATGTTAATAGGCAAATAATCATGTTTGATTATACTGGCCAACTTAGTAACCCTGTTTTCTACTGATTTATAAGCATGAGTAGCCACAAATGGACCGGAAACAGCCTCAAATACTAATTCGGTGGCACCATGGCTGCATTCCTTCATGGAGACTTCCTCCTTTGGAAGGAAAGGCCTCTGTTGCTACCAACTCCAATTCCACTCCCATCTCAATTCCTCAATTTCCAGCCTTGTGGGGTATGGCTATGGTAGAAATGGCACCACCATTGTTTCTGGCAGGAAGCATATATCACACGATGAAGGAAACCCCTCACTTCACATGTACTGTTTAAAACTGCACCCAGAAAGATTTATCTTCATAGTCTTTCAGGGTTACCCTGGGGTGGAGCTGTTGGGCAATGTGGACATCAGATGCTGACTACTGCCAATGTACCAAGGAGACACATCTGTAAACCAGGTCTTCAAATGTTCCTCTTTTGCTACCCGGTAATAGAAATAGTCCAAATGTCAAAAAAGAGGTCAGACAATGAGGTAACAAAGCAACAATGGAAAGTATCATGGATGTCTGAGTGAACTACTTGTATAACTTACTCATATCTTCTGGAAATATGTGGACCCTGTCTCTCATATGCCATTTCAATTTAGTGGTACTGCCTGCCAACTTAATTCATTAGAATAGAAAACATCAAGTTCTTGATAGACAACTTAGATTTTATATTCATTTGTCCTAGGTCCTATATTCAGTCTTTAACAGGGCCCATTAGCCAGAAGCTGCTTTTCCATTTTGTGATAAAACCTTAAATAACAATCGTACAAATGGAAAATCGTTATTGACAGAGGATGACAGGCTGTGCTCCAAAATATGTATCTTCTTAATGTTTCTCCTATTGGAGCTTATCAGAGTCTCTATAAAGCATTCCTCTATGCAAAAGGCACTTGAAGTGTCATCGGTCGTAAGCCCAAGTCTCAGACAGCCTAGAGCCTACACAACAGCCGGGATTTAGAGAGCTTTCTATTTTTCTGTGTCCCACTTCAAAATGGAAGCTTCATAGGATACTCAACACAAAAGTCAGAACAGTATACCTAAATGTAGTGCATATTGCTTCCAAAGTTAAAATTCTCACCAAGAATTGTGTCTTACTCTTTGTGGTAAGCAGCATACACTACATTAACTGACTTTATCTTTGGAAAGTCTATTCCAACTAGCTCCAGAAAAGTGAATCTCACTTTATGGATATGGCAGGAGACTGCACATTCAGCTGGCCTACTATCCCACTCTCTAGCATGCTGATACATTTCTAAGTAACTGGTATACTTATTAGTTCTTGCTTCTCAAGTCCATTTAGCATATTGTCATAAAAGGAAGAGACTGGTATAAAGTTTTGTGGAATATCAAGAGGTTCAAAGTTCCTACCAATTATAATATGACAAAAAGCAGAATTGATATAAATAATTTAAAATATGTTAATATACTGCTATCCCACCACCCATATTCTTCTGACTGTCTTTATTATAGTTAATGGTAATCTGCAAACATTGCCAATACTCATCTGGATTTTGAACTGACCAAAAAGAGAGTTAAATGGACATGTGATGCGTATCCTGATGTTTGGCATCTTTGGTTTTTAACGGTGGTACTATTCTCAATAATTTTCTCTAGAAATTACTTTTGGTTTAGTATTATGTAGTGTAGGAGGAGAGGAAAGCTAACAGTCAGAGAAAAAAGGTGGGATATAAAGGCACTCCCAGGTTAGTCCTCTCTCCCATAACCTCCCTTATTCCCTATTAAGGGGACCATTGTGGAGATGTTACCAGTTGCCAATTATATCTATTACATTTGTACCTTCAGGAACTATGGAATTAATCAAAAGATGGCTCTATAGACCTAATAAACTATAGTGAGGAAAACAATTTGCCAAGCTTCTAAAAGCCTTCATGCTGTCTAGTGGATCACAGTGGCTTTTGTAAGTCAACCAGACAGCTTTGTTAATTCAGACCCATGATTTAATACCACAAACCTCACACCCAAAAGGAATGATTAATCTGTTCTCATACTATACCAAATAATTAATATTGTAGTGGTTAATTCTTATTACTTACATATTTTCCTATAAGCATTATTTTTAAGTACAATTTATATAATGATATAATTAATAGTTTTTTTAATAGTCTGTCTTCCAAATAGCTTTTTATTTTTTGCAAGTTTTAATTCTTCTTACTCTTCTCAACAGCCTACTAAAATTAACTTGCAAATGTACATGGGGTTTTTAAATATTCAAAACATAAAAACAGCAACATATTTACTAAAACATTATCTTAAACACTCACAGGACTAATATTTGCCATAATTTTAGGATGACAAATTTTAAATAATGTAATAGAAGTGTAATGAATGTTTGAAGTATTGTGTTGAAAACAATTCTGAGAACGTATTTGGCTTCAACTGGAAATGCTCCTTTGATTACTTAAAGACCTCTGCTCTGATTATTTATTTAATGATATCTGTCAAGAACATTGGAAAGAGTGCTATTGACCGATATTCACATATTTGACAACTTGATTTTAATGAGTCCATCTGGAAAAATTTCCATTTTGTGATAAAACCTTAAATAATCATTGTACATGCTGTTCTGTCTAGAACTAGAAGACGATTTTTTTATTGTTGTTGCTGTTAATTAGAAATTAACTAAAATGCACCATAATACATCAAATAATCTGAAGACATAAAAATGAGAGTTTGATTATTCTTTCTTCTTTTTTATCTTTTCTCCCTTGATGGTATGCAGCTTAAGTAGCATCCATGTGATGCTGAAAGTTTAGAAAAATATGACTGACACAAGTTTCTTGTACATACGAGCAATGATCTGACATAGACCAATGCACAGAGCTCGAATTGAGCACATTTTCCCTTTGGGGTCAATGATTGCAATTTACATTCTGCGGTGCCTTGAAAATGTTATGTTTAGTAATATAAATGAAATGCTGGTTAGTTAGGCTGTCAAAACCTTTTCTACCAGCAAATGATCTAGTTTCTCCTATTGTCTCACGAAAAATGGAGACTTATTTTGCATTTACCAATGCCAAAATGAATTCAATCCTATCTGACTGCCTCAAACATACGTCTTCAAATTAAAATACTTGCTGAACATATAGACATCAGGTGCCATCTGAATTGTATTTATGTCTATAGATTAGCAGACATAAACACAATTTTTTGTATTTTGATATGAATGTTTCAGAAACAGTGTATTGAGATCATATTTTATTTTTCTATGCCTGTATATAATATTTTATATCACTTATTTATAATATATTGTGTATTTTTGTACCACCAATTGATATTTAACTTAAGTAGATCAGAGATGATATTATTCAATATAAGAATCTACAGAAATTAACATCCTGCCTTTATCACAATCTCATCAAGGGCACTTAACAATATGTTTTCTCCCATCAGATATCTAAGGGTTATTTTCAGGTTGATGACTTTATCAGCTGATAATTAGATGAGAACCACCAGAGAAATTCACACTACTATTTCACAAAAATCCATAACTAAAAATAATTTTATTTAAATAAACTTTTACACCAAAACTTTCTTTTTTTGTTTTAACTATTTAATACCTTTTAGCACATTATTTATAATATTTACAAATAATTCCTTGAGGAATAATAAACAGTTTTTGGAAACTATTTTTACTATTCTAAGGCCACTCTTTATATTTTGGAGAATGGATATTTTTCTGTCTTTTGGCACACTTATTCTTTGATACTCTTTTATATGCTTAAGTAAAATTTGTATTTTACTTAAATTAATTAATTTCTCCCACAAGATGAAAAACAAACTTTACTTCACAACATGTTCTTAAATTCTGTGGTTTATTGCCTCATTTTGTAGACAGTTGTTTAAAGGGAATGAGGGAGCAGAAGAACACCAATTGTAAGCCATTTATGGAAGTAACAGGCCTATTTCCACAAGGCAATTTCTGGTCCTCCACTGTAATGCAAACCCCTCATTCCATAACTCCTCTTAACCATTCCTCTTCCCGGGAATTACATGCTTTTTACTTTATTTATATCTTATCTCCTTCAGTAGACGCTAATATCTATAAGGCAGAAAAAGTTATTTAATTCATCTTTATGTCTTTCAAAATGCTTATTTCAGTGATGGACATATAATAATTAATAGATAAATACTTACTCATGAAGTAATAAAGAAATGCATCCCAGTGAGATAAAGCTCATGCCTTATCAAAAATGCTGATTCTAATGGAACCCAGTCATGACTGTCATAGATCAAAGTGATGTACTGGCCAAAATTCTAAGTCCTCCCAATTCACTCCCTTTCTGAAAAATTAAAAAAAAAAAAAAAAACAAACTACTAGATTTACTGGCCTTAAGAAAGTTTTAAAAATACTATGTTTCAGTGCATGGGTTTATTTGCAAATATACTGTCTAGTGCTGTTTGACCTTCTTAATTGGGGGAAGGACATCATTGAATATCCCATTTCTTTTTGAAAAATAGCTCAAGGCTAAAAAGCCTCTCTTGCCATTTATAGAAACTTTATTATGTTTTTCTGTGCAGCAACAAAACTGAACATTCTCGTGTTCTGCAAGTAGCAGTAGATTCACAAACTATTGAGGAACTGTCAATATAGTAGACTAAAAATAAGACGAGTAAATAAAAGTCAAGTATTTAATTTTTAAGAACTGCAAAACACATGTCCAAGTGATTTATTTAGATCTTTTTATGTTATGTAATTTTTTTAGAATATCATTTTTTCTTATGCTTCAGAAGTGTTCAAATAATTATATAAAATATTGATATACTATATTATTTACATTTATTCTTTGAAAGATGGGTAGAATTTTATTTATGTTTCTTCAGATACTTTAGGTAATTTTCTTGCACTTTTTAGTGTATGAATGTAAAGTCTAGATTACACTACTGCAACTATAGATAATCCTGAATTATGGCATGTTACTTATAAATGAGTCAGGCTTAATATATGATGAACATGTTGGCAGACTCAGGGGTTGACTACTGTGAATCAATTTTTTTCTCTCTGGAGTCTGAAGAGCCTGGATTGGTTTAGGAAGACACTATCTTCCTAGAATCATGTATCTCATGTATCTCCAGGCAATGTCCTCATCCTAAACCTGTGTTAATCATGACTTGGATTCTAAGTTAATTGTGATTGCTTCATTCACCTTACCAGAGAATAGTGATGTTATAAAAATTTGATGAAATCTTGCTCAATGAGACAGGGAGAAAATTACTCTAGAGTGATTTTGGGAAATGTTTTCTTGTTCCTAAAAAGAGGTGCAAAGGAAGAAATGATTCTTTTCTTCTGATGAAGATCTTTGTGTAATTATTATTAGCACTGTTTCACAATCCCTAAGACAAACTGACACATTGAATAAGAAAAGATTAAATAAACAAACAAATAAATAAATAAAGCAATGTATGGTTGAATCAATGAGTCAACTAACCCTGGAATTAGTCTAATTTATTACATTTTTCTTATAATTTATGAGATTTTTGTTGCAGTTTTTCTTTAATTCCAGAAAAATGCTGTCCCAAATTTTTTTTCAAATTTTATTTTCTCTAATTTTTTCATCTACTAAAAACACGATATCTGGGGGATGAGTTTAGTATGAAATGAAAAGAAAAGATAAATTTCCTGAATTTATTTTGACTGTAGACTATCTGTCTTATTACCATTTTTTATCATTAGTTTCCTCTTTAACATTATGATTAATGTAAATTTTAATATATTCACTTAAGAAATTTTAAAATTACATTTTTAAAAGTTTGATGTGTTCCATAAAACTATAAAATTGGCTTGTGTTACTCTTGTACACAAAGAATATAATTAGATCACTTTCTTGGATATCTTTGTAATAAATTTTTAGGTAGTCATTACTCATAATGTTCTGACATATTATTGGAGTTTCTCTGTTTTTATTACAAAATCTTCTGGGTCTGTGGAAAATTTAACTTTTTAAAATATAATAAATGTATATTTATTTTACGAAAAGCTATGATAATTAGATATGCTGTTTGACATTCATAGTATCAGGTTTTGCAAGTTTTACATTTAAAATGTGAAAATTCACATACTTACCAAAACTACATTTAGCATATTCTATATAATGTATGTGTTTACTTTAAAGGGACAGGTGTGTGTAATGTTAATGTCACCCTCAGAATCACCAAAAAGTACCCTGGCAATCAGTGGAAAGGCTTAATAGGTTTTCTGTCTTGTTCTTAATTTGCTGAAATTACAAAATCAATACTTTCAGTTGTAGCTGCAGTTACCCGTTTTACTGCTTTAAGATAAAGTCTACAAGAAAGTAACCTTCACTTTCAATTTGTAGCTCAGAACATCAGGTTGTTCTTGGCCACTGCTTAAGCAGCTTGTTCTCTGCCATCCTGTATAAGATATTCCAAATGTGTTGTGGTTCCATTTCCAAGGAGATACATACTAAAAGGAACTGTAATTAATACAGAGTACAGAGAAATTCAGAGTTTTATACTTCCTTGTTTCCCTTTTCTCTTTACAACATGCCGATGTCTCTATTTCTTTAGCTTAAACTCATCTAATTCTTATTATACTTTACACCTCTGGACCTTAGATTGGCATCAAATGTCCACAAACACTCTCCACCCAAATAAGAAATAGTTTCACACTGTCCGAACTGTCTTACCTCTAGAATATTTGTTACAAGGGCACATTCCTGCCACTTTTGAGATAAGGAAATTCTCCCCAGCTACAGGCAGGTTAATTCAAAGCAGACAAGTAAATACATTTCTAAAATTTTAGTTTGAGAACATGTGACAGATCAGTTACTTTAAAATGTCAAAGATATTGAAATTGACAAAAGGATTTTGAGTATTAAAGCTATAACTATTTTCTCGTTGTAGTAAGTGTCAATAAACATGGGCAAAATTGCTACTGAAACGGGTTTTATAATGTATATCACCTAGTCTTCCATGTACACACTGTTGTTTCATGTTAAACTCATATGCCACGTACTTGAAAAAGGGCAGGATTTGGATTATTAACTGAAATGACCTTTTTTCGGTCCCCAACTGTTCCAAGCTATGTGGTGGAAAAGAAACAAATTCCAGATATAGGTTAAGCATCCCAAATTTGGAAACCTGAAATCCAAAACACTCCAAAATCCAAAACTTTGTGAGTGCTTAAATATCATTTAAAGAAAATGATCATGGGAGCATTTCAGATTTCTGATTTTAAGATTAAGTTGGTAAGTATATAACCCAAATATCCAAAATCTTAAAAAATTTGAATACTGAATCACTTCTTTACCCAAGCTTTCTGATAAAGTGTACTCGACCTGTAATGGTGAATATCCTTTAATTTTTGCTTTTATGGTACCTCATGTGTTTTACTCTCAACATCTTGGCTGCAAACACCTAAGGTTTTACTGCTTGATCATCTCAAGACGTTTGAGTTACAATAGTAGCAATCACATCCTATTTTAATCTATCTGTTTACATCCCTGTCTCTTCTGATAGACTGTAGCTTTCTGGGGTAGCTAATTCCTTATTCATCTAGTATAGACCTTATTGGATACAAGGTACTCAGTATAGTCTCTAGAATGAAAGAAATAAAAAAAGAGAAAATTTGAATTTAAATTGAAAGCATGACAAACTCTGGTAAACTTAACATATGAGAGGTAATAACAATTTTAAGTTTGCCATTTCTAAGATTCTCAGGATTCTATGTAAAAAGGGAAAAAAGCTTTGTCATAGAATACATCACACAGGAAAATCACTTTTACCATATTGTAATAGTTTGGACAATGTTTCTCAACCTATGGGTTGTGAGACATTGGTAGGTCATGAAAATGATTAAGTCAGCAGTGAACAGCATTATTTGTCTTAATAGAATGGGTTGAAATGGAATAAAACAGAATAGAAATAAATAGAATAATAATTAGAGTATATGTAGTTAAACAATTATCTTAAAGAAAAATTTTAATTATATATTTGTGTATATACTGTGTTTTAATTTAAAATGTATTTTCAACTGAGAGTATTGGTAGAGAAAAAACTTGAAAAAACACAGTTGGAATATGAGTCTGGCTACTTCAACAGACTCTTAAAAATTTTTAGTTTAGAAAAAATTTATCATTTAGCTGATTTATCTCTCATCTAAAGATCCTGATATGAACCACCCAGGACTAGGTTGGCATCTCCACAGGGTCAGTTCCTGTGCTCCTCCTACTTTGTTGCCTTGTTGTCTTAGAGGATTCCCCTCATTTATGTAACCCAAGAGGAGTTACTTCCATGTCCCACATTTTAATAATTGAAAGAGGAAGGAAAAGTGAGCCTGGCAGCATAGTGAAACCTTATCTCTAAAATTAATTAATTAATTAATTAATCAATTAAATTAGACAGGTGTGTTGGCACACACCTGTGTTCCTAACTACTCAGGCAGGTGAGGTAGGAGAATCACTTAAGCCTGGAAGTTCGAGGCTGCAGTTAAACATGATGGTGCCACCGAACTCCAGCCTGGGCAACTGAGCAAGACACTCTGTCAAATAAAAATCTGCAAATAAAAGGGCATGACTCAGAAACTGTCCATAGCTCTTCACTCCTGTCAAATGCTATAATTAGTTCCAGGAGAGGCTGGAAAATATTGTCTGCATTCTGAATAGCCATACACAAAGCTAAAAACTCAAGGTTTGATTACAGCATAAGAAGGAGAGAATAAAAGGTGTGGACAAATTGCAGTCTTGGCACATATTTAATAAACTTGAAAGATAGACCTAATACACATTAGATTTCATTATAATGCAACCAGCTTCATCAGCCTTGAAATACAAGGCTAGCCTTCTTCTCTCTTCTAATCTCCTGGTAAGTTTTTATGAAGAATGTAATATATTGGTAAGCAGCCTCCAAAATGAGCCTCACTGAAGCCCACCTTGTGATATTTACACTCTTGTGTATTCCCCTCCCATTGAGTGAAGGCTGGACATGGAATCATGACTCATTTATGACCTGTAAAGTATGGCAGAAGTGATGCTATATCACTTCTAAGATTAGGTAAAAACAAAAGCACAGAAGCTTCTGTTTTGATTGTTCTTTGGCTCACTCTTTATATCTCCCTTATCATTCATTCTTGGAAATCCCTGCCATGAACAGCACCATGGAGAGGCTTTCTGTTGAGTATCTGATGCCTCCCACCAACAGCTGTATAAGTAAGCTTGGAAACAGATTCCCCAGCCCCAGCCAAATTTCCAGAGGCTGCAGCCTCATAAGAGACTCTGAGCCAGAGCCACTAGCTAAGCTGCATCCAAATTCCTGATTCTCAGATATTGAGAGAACATTTTCAAATTTTCTAGAGAATTCAGTAAATAAATCCTCACTTTGCAAAGGAAAACCTTAGACCACAATCAAAAACAATAATTTAAAAAGTTCAGGACCCACAACTCTACGGAGCTGAAAATACTCTTCTTTGGAAAATACAAAACTTGATTATGTAAAACATACAGACTTATTTACTTTCTAAATGCAAATTCTGACTACATGTGGATACAAACCAATATTTATCCTATACATGCGTGGGTGTGTTTTAATCAAACCTTTAGACCTCAAATAATTCAACAAGGGTATACACACCTGTTGTATCTTCATACTGAAGAAGGAAGCAGAAAAAGGCCTGGACCAGCCCTTTTTATACTCCCTCCTCCAATGTGATGAAACTCAACTTAGATAGCGTTATTGACATCTTATAAATTACATTATATTAACTACAAAACTAGACATGCAGAATATACTGATTTCAGATTATTACATGATTTTGAGTCCGTAGAATATAACCACACATTTCTTCTCTGTAAAACAGTATTTCTTTTAAAATAATTATATATTATCTGTGGATAATTGTCTATTGTTACTTGGACCCTATTGTCTCTTCTTTTTATATGTTTACAATACCACAAGGACTAGAGAGCCAAGAACTGTATCAAGACTTCCTTAAACTACCATTCTACCAAATACATGTGTGCATACATATTTGTAAGGCACAAGTAAGACGAAAGTCATTGTGTTCATTTTTAACTTTTACATAACAAATTACCACAAATTGAGTAGCTTAACACAACACAAATGTATTATCTCGTAGTTTCTGTGAGTACGGTTTAACTAGGTTCTCTGTTCAGTATCTCAGCATGCTGAAATCAGGTGTTGTAAGAGGATACAATCTCGCTGGGAGCCCAGGATTGTCAGCGATGCTCACTGCATATTGGTAGAATTCAGTTCCTTGCAGTTGTTAAGTCTAATGTTTTTATTGTTTGCTGTCTATTGACTGAGGGCTGTGGTCAGTACCATTACCTGCCACGTTACACTCTCCATAACAGTTTACTGAGCGGCTGTTTGTACCTTCAAGGCCAGCAGGCTATCCCTTCTCACTTGACCCTACCTAATCTCTTTTAAGAACTCACCTAATTAGATCAGGCCCACCCAGGATAATCTCCCTTGGTTAACTCAAAGTCAACTTATTGGGGATTTCATTACATGTGTGGAATCCCTCCACCATCTAATGTATCATAACCAGGGGAGTGATATCTCTTATTAAAAGCCCCATTAACAGACAAGAGGAGGGAATTATAAACAACTTGTATACCCTGGAACTGGAATCTGGGTTCCTCTTAGAATTAGCCATCTTCCTGCTGGCTTTTCTTTTGAAAAGGAAGGTCATGAAGCCATGAGAATAACTCCCCAGTAGAGACGATGTTCTTTAGAGAGAGTTGTGGTGGCCCAGCTCAGCGTTCCTGTTTAGTGAATGTTAACAGCCAGCTCTACAGCAGTGGTAGCGGTAGAAACGGCAGTTTTCCAACTTCTAAAATTTGGTAGGTTGGTTTGGTCCATTCTTAAACTCATTATTCCAATGGCTGCACTCTGACTTCCACCACCCTGGTTTATTCATAGATGATGTAAGACCTGGATTTCCATATTAAATCTCTACTTACAATACTGTAATGCTTCTGAATCATGCACTAAAACCACAGTGATCCATTCCCATGGGCAATTATCCTAGAAAAAGGTGCGTAATGAGGAGGAAAGTAAATAGGGAAAATGGAACGTAGATGCTTAAAAGAGCTTTTGGAGCTCAGAGGCAACTGGAATCTATTGGATAGAGGCCAGTCAAGGTTAGAAGTGGCAAAACCATAGACCATGAGGTTGAATCTGTCGGCTGTGAAAATAGCCAGACAGTTGTATGTGGCTTGAAATTGCAATTCCTATTGCTTATCTTATATTTTCAATAAAGCCTTGTTACAAATCATACCATGGTCTCATTTATACTGTAAAGAATTACAACAAGACAATTGAGCACATCCAGGAGCACTATTTGAGCTGCAGATAAAGTAACTGCATGATTTTTTTTGAAAAATAATCTTGTTCTAAGGACATGCCTTAATGTAAATAAAAGTTTGAGAAGAAAATCAGAACAGAATTTGCACTAACACTGGGCTGGTCCAGCTCCCCTGGAAAAGAAGAAAGAAGGTAGAGCCTTGCTAACCAGAGAAATGTCCCAAAGTACTCTTCAGGGTCTACTTGCATGTTTCATGTCCGTACACTCCAAGGTAAAGTCATAAGCAATGTGCGCACAGGCAAATAAAAACACAGCTCTTATCATCAGCCCCTATCGAGTGACAGTGACTTTTTGGAAAATAAACTGCATCACTGTTGGAGACTCATGCCTGCTAACTACATACAACACCCATAGATAAGAATGACACACATAGAGAGAGACAATTGAGGAAAATATGTCTTATAAAAAAGAAGTACTGAATAAACACACAAAATACTTGATTCCAGAAAAAAACAGATTAGTTACAGAACAAAGATGAATTCTAATCCATGTCCTGAGAGAAACTCAAGAAAATGTTTTTGTAAAACAATAATGATGAACTTCCAGGAGAAAACTTAGGCTTTGAAAAATAAAAATAAGACTGTCAAAATTATGAAAATAAAAAACCCAAATATATGGGCTTAATATACAATACCATCCGACTAAGCACCAAGTTAATAATTGATAATACCAAGTTAAAGGAATTCGCAGAATGTGGAAAAATAAAAAGAAACAGATATGAAAAATACTTTAGAAAGAATGTAAAGGAACATATACTAACAGTCCAGGAGGTTGACTATCCTTCAGAAGATTAGAACCTCAAAAATAGGGACGAAGAATCAACCATGACAGAAGAAAAATTTCCTGAGCCAAAAAAAGCACATCTTCAAAATTCTAAAGTATGAAATGTTACAAATGCAAACTGTAGAAGTTAATATTTGCTAAATCATAGTCAAAGACTTTAGCTCAACTCTCAGAAAAGATTGTATCTGGAGGACAAAATAAGTATTTGAATTTAACAAATGTTAAGAGAAATGGAAAAATATTTATGCAATCTGAGGAGTATGTAATCCCTTCTTAAGTAGCACATTAAAAAATAGAAAACATATAGAAGAATATTGATAAATTTTGTGATGTTTTAAATTTTCATACACTAAAAGCATTCAAAGTTCATGACAAATAATTGTATTATATATTATAAAAAGTATTAGATTACAAAATTTATAATACACTTCTATGATTGAATGAAGTCAAGCCAAAATTTAAAAACAAATTTTATTGAAAATATAATAATCAAGAAATATTTAAAATCCTGTAAATGGCTTCATGAGTTAGCATGATGATTATTTAAGTAATAGAATTTTCTACCACTTTGGTTTTTACTCATTAGATTTGCAAAAACTAAAACATATAAGTACATTTATAATATTCAGTATTGACATGAGTGTGAGGAAACACATATTTTCATATTAGAAAGTAAACTGGTAGAGCCTTTTGAAAAGCAATTGGCTTATTTGTATCAAAATTTCAAATGAACAAATCAGTTCATAGGTAGTCAGCCCTTCATTTAACAGCTGTTTATTGAATACCAACTATTATTAGATATTGTTTTAGGCACTGAGAATTCAGTTACTAAAACATGTAAGGTGTCTATCTTCATGTAGCTTACATTCTAATACATAAACCTTAAAAAATAATTGTAAATGCTTATAAAGAAGGATTTATAAGAATGTCCTTTGCAGTATAACTTCTAATGATAATAAACTAGAGTATACGGAAATTTCCATCAATATGAAAATAGTTTATTAAGTTACGGTTTGCCTATATTACAGAATAATATGTTTCTTTTATAACTCATGAGGCAGAGTTATGAATAATAGCAGGGGAAAACCCCCAAATCATATTATCTAGTGAAAAGGGCAAGTTGCAGAACTAAAATGTAAATGAGTACATTTACTTAAAAATACTGTCATGCATTTCCCTTTCAATCTCTATTTCCCTGTCCTTATATATTTATTATATGCAACTTCCATAGAAAAAGTCTGACTATATATATACTCAGTGATTAACAAGTTAATAGTGGTTATTCTTGGGGCAATGAGCTGGATTGGGGAGGAAGACAAAAAAAGAACTTTACCTCTTTGCTTTATAAATTTTATTTTGTTTGAATTTTTAAAAAGAGATGGCTACAAATTGTCCTGCAAACAAGGGCAAATAATGAAAACATGCATACCGCCTGCCTGTTAGAGCAGCCTGCCATGGATAACATGAACAATTTCTTCTTGGGTAGCACATGGAGCTTCATTGAGGCTATGTCTCAGACTCTAGGTGAGGCACACTGATGCTTGGGCTGTGTGACTTTTTAGTTGTAAGGTTAGGAAAATCTCCATCCTCACCTGGTCACTTAGAAACTGGGGAAAAAAATAGAAATAGGATCTAGCAGAACTTTTATTCCAGATCATTCCCTAGTTGCTCACTGATTGCAGTTTGGAGTGTGTCCAGCTCCTCCTTATTATGATGAAGGGGCTGGGGTCAAAGTCTTGCTGCTGCAGCTAAATAATGTGAATAGCTAATTACAATATTTGCCTATCAGTATTCTTGCTCAGAGAAGCAACAGCTCCTTTCCTGTCATGATGAAGAAGCTGCGATTCCCTAAAGGTTGATGATGTTTGATGGCCTTAAGCTCTGAGATGTAAACAACTTTCATTAAGTTTTATAAAAGTTCATATTCCTTTCTTTAAAGCCAGCTTGCAGGATATTAGTGTGGAAAACCATGTTACTTTTCACGTTTATTACTTGGGTAATTACTGTATTATAAAAATGTGCTTTAGAAGTAAGACCATAATTGTTATCTCTTGAATTAAGAGGTAGCTAGGTCAGTGGTTATCGTAAAGGAGGTGGTAGTGTGTAAAGTGAAAAACTGAAGTCATAGGAGACTTCGATAGTTTGAAACTAATTTAGAAATGTGACTTGGAAGGAGGGGTAGGAAACAGACAACTAACTTAGAAGAGTGCAGGTGAATAAGAAAAGATCTGAAAGAACCATTTGGATGGTATGCGGAGAGCCTGTGAGGAAGGTTGCCGTGCTCTGAAGTGAGCGAAAAATGAGAAGGGATCAGATACATGAAAGCGAAGTCATGATGGATGGATGAGGAAAGTCCTGTGGGCACTAGCGTGCAGTTGGAGGACTGTCTTTGGATGGGAGCATTAATTCACTTCCTGTTATAGCAGGGAGCGAGAAAGAAAGGATGATGTACTGGCCAGCATTTGCGTAGACTAGGGTTGACAAGCTGAGGCAGGATCTGTTGGATCATTTCCATGTTACCTGAACAATTAAAGAGAATTCAATTTATCCTCAGTATTGAAGGAGGAATGGTTAGTTTGAAAAAAAGAAAATATTTTAAATAATTACCATTTTTTTTAAAAAAAAAAAAGAGAGAAATGAATGAATGAGAGTAAGAGTTAGCTTTTTGCAGCAGGGTTCCACATGAATACAAGTGACAACAACTTGTTTTTGTGTTATTCCCCAAAAGTGCTAAACAGGCTGGGTGCTGACGTGGAAAAGACAAAGACTTGGATTAAGACAGAACTGGGGATTTTCCTGCTTACTGTGAGGGGGAAACCATGAGCTAATGCTATCGACAGGGCCTAGTACTTACAAAACATTCGATATATCTTAGCTATGGTAGCAACTAATGGATTAGAACTCTCCAAAAGGAGCTAAAAACCAATGTAACACAAGTATGACCTAGAAGGTCAGAGAGTGGGAAGTGAGCAATCTGATTGCAGAGGCACAGTGGTTTCAGGTAAAGGCAAAGTAGAGTTTGGTCATCAGATATGTAGCAAAAGTGCAATAAGGCAGAAAGTCATTGAAGATGAATGAGGTGGATACTCAGGATTCTTGGAATTTAACTATGGCAAATACAGGTGGACCAGTGGCTTTATTATGACAAGTTACTGCCTATGTTCTAGATGTTGAGGATTGGTGACAGAAAATATCAATTGTTGGGGAAATTAAGAGATCCTCATGGTCTTGATATACTATTGATAGGGACCTGGTTTGTGGAAAGGCAAGTTCCACCTCTTATGTTCATATTTTTTAAATGATCCTTACCCTAAATTTTGTTTCTTCTGAGAATGTTTGATCAAGAAGTTTCATGTCATTTTGAAGTGTCTCACACTGGAGTATCACTATCATTTATGATCAATAGCAGTTATTAAACTCATATAACCGGGAAGTCATGCTTTGTATCTGAAGAGATACAAACACCTAACTGGTCTCTACCACCCTCAAAGAACTTTTAGTCTAGCTAGAAACTTTACATAATATCCTCACAAATTAAACAACTTTATAAGTTTCAGAAAGTAATCACAATCCATTTCTCCTGAATTCTCAAGTCACTTTATTTGCACTTTCCTATCTAAATTCATGTCTTGTGTCATAGTTTTTTGTGACATATTTCTTAACTTCCTGTTGTAAAATAAGTTAATCAGAGACAGGACCATATCTCTCTTTTTTTTTTTTTTTAACTATTTATCTTTTTAAATTTTATGAAGTGCTAGATAAAAGTATGGCTTTGTGAGGTATCAATGATTGACAGAGAAGGGCTATAAGGAAAAAAAAATGCTTGATATTTGAGTGTTGAGACACATGGGCTAGATTATTCTGCCAAAAATTTATAGCTTTGTAGATGTGACAAAACTCAATGTGTCCTTGAGGGATATAAGACTAGAGTTTCTAAGCACACAGTCCAGGCAAACCATAAAGCTTTGATGGGTGACTTTAAAGACTGGAAGTAGTTGTATGGACTGAAAACATTTGTTTGGAACTTGGCGAAGACAACACTAAAAATACACTTAGAATACAGCTTGGTTTGTTGTGCTACAAAACGCAGAAGAAAAGCAAGTAGTAATGACAAAAAAAAAAATGTTATTGCATTTTAAGCAAATACTAAATCATCCAGTCTTGATAACATTATAATCACTTATTTAGACTCAGGTTTAGAAAAAGTCAAATCGTTTGTATACAAAATAAACAAGTGGCAAAGAACTCAACAACCATCATTCCAGTTTGTTGAATCAGTCCATTCATGTTTTCACCACACAATTTGGCAGGCTCAGAACCCCAAATCTATATTTAATTCAAATACCTTACCATTGACAGAGATTTTTTCAACAATCTCATTGACATTTAAAGAAATAGGGCAAAAGCTACTATTTGCCAGAAGTACTTCAGTGCTTCAAAAGAAGTAAAAATAATAATAATTCTAAGTATGTTTTTTGTTTTATCCATGGAAAATAATTTTTAAAAAACACACTCCTTTTTTCCATCTTAAAAAAAAAGTAAAAAGAAGTGTGTATTTTGGTTTAATCTATATTAAAGAAAATACAAAATAAAATAAACAAAAATGAATGAAGAATAGACTTAAACAATGGAATTTAAATTTTCAACCTGAATCAAAATGACCACTTATTTTTAAAATGATTGTTTGTTTTATCTATTGTTCATTTATTGGTTCATTTATGGTCTCTGTGCACTGGGATTACCAGCCTCCTAGTAGAAAAAAGAATCCAAATCATACAATCAAAGAGACTTTAAAGAAGGACCTATTAATGGAGATGTGGTTGAGTGTAGAGAACGAAGAAGAGCTGTTAAGCCGGCCTAGACTGAAAAAGCGAGGGGAGGAAAGAGTTACTGGAGCCTGGTGGTATGTGAGGCACAGAGGAGGGGCTGCTTAGGAGGCACCACAGCCCTGCAGTCGAAGAGGGACAATCAGTGCCAGAACCTGCAGCCCAGGCAGGAGGAGGCAAAGGATAACTATTCAGCCTCTCCCTAGACCCTCTCCCTCTCTCATCTCTTACTAGTACCTCCCATTAGCTCAAAACAGCCACAATCTAGTAGATAATAAAAACTGGTGATGCAAAAAAGGTGTCTTACTCCCAGGGAACAATACACAGTAGGGAAGAGTGAAGACAGAATTTAGGGGCTCAAGAAGGGGAGATGGAATCACCAGCATAATATCACTTCATTTTGGTTTTTCTTTTTTGAGACTGAGTCTAGTTCTGCTGCCCAGGCTGGAGTGCTATGGTGTGATCTTGGCTCACTGCAGCCTCCTCTTCCTGAGCTTAAGCAGTTCTTGTCCCTCAGCCCCTGAGAAGCTGGGATTACAGGCATATACAACTACATCCGGCTAATTTTTGTATTTTCAATAGAGTTGGGTTTTCACTATGTTGCCCAGGCTGGTCTTGAACTCCTGAGCTCAGGCAATCTGCCCGCCTTGGCCTCCCAAAGTGCCAGGATTACAGGTGTGAGCCACCACGTCCGGCCCAATATCACTTCTTGATGGATATGAGTTCTAATATACTATAGAGAGCAGTTGGTAGCAAATACTGACTATGCCACTTAGTAGTTTTATAGATTAAGCCAATTAATTTTCTTTGCTGACACTCAATTTTCTTTCATAAAAATATATGCAAACTTGTGGCATATTTGAACAAAGAATTTTAAAATCTTCATAATGTTAACTTTGAGGAGTGAATATAAAAATGAAAGTAAATATTGAATATCTGGTGTTGAAAACAAATTAATAAGAAAGATGAAAAATGATCTAGAGACGGAATTAATAGAAGGAAGCACAACTTTATCACCACTTGATAGACAATAGGCCATCAATGACTCCATCATTTACACTCATGAACACACTGATGTAACTCCTGGAAGAGAGCAAAAGTTATGGCCAGGCATGGTGGCTCACACTTGTAAACCCAGCACTTTGGGAGTCCGAGGCAAGGTGGATCACAGGTCAGGAGATCGAGATTATCCTGTCTAACATGGTGAAACCCCATCTCTGCTAAAAATACAAAAAATTAGCCAGGTGTGGTGGCATGTCCCTATACTCCCAGCTACTCAAGAGGCTGGGACAGGAGAATCACTTGAACATGGGAGGCAAAGGTTTCAGTGAGCCGAGATTGAGCCATTGCACTCCAGCCTGGGTGACAGAGCAAGACTCTGTCTCAATAAACAAAAGAAAGAAACAGTTATGCCTTTTGAGTGTGTATTATGTACCAGATGCGGGACAAGGGTTTTATATACTATACTCATACTTTTTACATGGTTTATATTATTCATATTTACTCTTTCAATTTTCGTTTGTCATTTCATTCACTCATCTATTGACTAGCCATGTCATCAACATCCAGTATGAATTAGATACTGTGCTATTTTTCTATGACACAACAATGAAAAAAGACCTTATTTGTCACTTGAGGGCTACCTAACAGGTAGAGACTTACAGGTGCAGAAAAAGATGTCTGCATTTGTCAATAAATATCTTTCAACATTGTTAAGTAAACATTAACAGAAAATTCTGGTTCTGTTATGCACATCTAAACATGCTTTGTTTTCTCTACAACGCTGGCACTTTTTTCTATAAGTTCTCAAATTCACAGAATGTGCTGTTATTTAAGTGGCAAGTGGCTTTTTATTCTGTAGGTGCCCTTATTGACAGTATGGTCCAGTTTATTGCAGCTTCTAGGATACATTTGTAGTAACTTTTGGAAAACCCAAAAGATCACATGAAAGGTCTCATTAATTCAAAAAAATAAAAAGAGAAAATATTTCAATCTAGATTTTTTTTTTAGCCTAGCATAAAAATAAGATCTCAGGTGTAAATAAATTTTATTTAATTAGAAATAGTATTTCTCAGAAAGCATAACTTTTTTCTCATTCTTATGATTTTAAAGAATTACCGTCTGACATATTCAAATCAAATTTATATGTATAATCAACTGGGATTATTAAGTTGCCAATATGATAAAACACCAAATAAATCATGGATCTTTTGACAAGTACCATGTTTCCTATGATTGTTTGTTTCATTTGATGTTATTGTAGGTCTCAGTTTGCTTAGTTGAAAAAATACGGACGTGCTCTTTGACATTTTTTTTTCTGAGACAAAGTCTTGCTCTGTTGCCCAGGCTGGTGCAGTGTCTCGATTGTGACTCATGCAACCTCCACCTCCTGGGTTCAAGCAATCCTCCTGGCTCAGCCACCAAAGTAGCTGGGACGACAGGCACATGCCACCAGGCTTAGCTAATTTTTTTCCTTTTTGTAGATACAGGGTTTCAACATGTTGCCCAGTCTGGTCTTGAACTCCTGGGTTCAAGTGATACATCCACCTCAGCCCCACAAAGGCTGGGATTACAGGCATGAGCCACCATGCCAGGCCTTGACTTAATAATAAACATTTTCATAAATTTTAATTTTCAAAAGCTTGAATTCCTGGAACCTAAAAAAGGAAACAAAATTCATATGAGCAATTTGATTTTGATCTTGATCAAATGAAACGGTAAACTGATATTCAAAATCTCTGCTGGGCCAATACCTACATGTATGGATAAACCAAGTCAAGCCAGGGATTTGATACTGAATAACTTCAATAGAGGGGCACTATATTGAACAAAATAATAACCTTGAGGACGTAACTCTTTAGTCTAGAGGCAGCATTGACTAGCACAGGTCAGAAATTATATAGTATATTTATTTATTTATTTATTTATTTATTTTGAGACAGAGTCTTCCCCTGTTGCCCAGGCTAGCGTGCAGACATGCAATCTCTGCTCACTGTGGCCTTGACCTTCCCAGGCTCAAATGATTCTCCCACCTCAACTTCCCTAGAAGCTGGGACTACAGGAATATGCCACCAAGCCTGGCTAATTTTTGTGTTTTTGTAGAAATAGGGTGTTTCCATGTTGCCGAGGCTGGTCTCAAACCCTTAGACTCAAGTAATTTGCCCATGTTGGCCTTCCAAAGTGCTGGGATTATAGGTGTGAGCCGTTACACCAGCCTTAATTTAGTTATACTACACATTATTTTTGAAGTGATTTGGGGCTGCAAGATTTATTATTCCCATGAAGGCTGAGCCAACAGTGCCCATAGTGAAGCAGTTTAAACCCCCTATTGTTCTGTCCAGTCTTGAAAAACTGGCATTCTACCTTGAATTTCTTATATAACATTTGACAAGTTAACATCATCTCGAGCAAAAACACATCACCAACATTCTTGTCACAACCACCATCAGGCTATTTTCCTCATTTTAGCCATTATTACCATCACTAGCACTAGGACCAAATTTCAGCTTAGATATCCCTCTTTCATGACTCCCCCAAGACTGCTGAGGGTGTTATGCCCTCTAATTTTGTAGAAATTTGACAGGAAAAGAAAAACTGGACCGTATGCATTTAACTGCTGGTTGATGAAGACCCTGTGATTAGGTCCATTTCCCCAGTAACATTTCCTACATGATTTTGGCTTCTTCTACATCATAGTTACCTACTTGCCTTGTTTAAATTATGAAAACATTAAGCACTACATCAGACTTAATAGTATTCTTAAATGCAAAAAAGTAAAAAAAAATTCTAAAATTTATGTGGAATCAAAAAAGAATTCAAATAACCAAGACAATCTTAAGCAAAAAGAACAAAGCTGGAGATATCATGCTACCTGAATTCAAACTATACTACAGGGCTACAGTAATCAAAACAGCATGCTGGTGGTACAGAAACAAACATACAGATCAGTGGAACACATTAGCAAACCCAGAAATAAAGCCATGCACCTATAATCACCTGACCTTTGAAAAAGTCAATAATAACAAGCAATGGAGAGAGGATTTATTCAATAAATGATGGTGGGATAACTGGCTAGCCAAATGTGAATGATTAAAACTGGACTCCTTCCTTTTGCAATACACAAAAATCAACTTAAGATTGACTAAACACTTAAATGTAAAACCTAAAACTCGAAAAACCCTAGGAGAAAGTCTAGTAAATACCATTCAGGACATAGGCCTTGACAAAGATTTCATGATGAAGATTACAAAAGCAATTGCAACAAAAACAAAAATTGATAAATGAGTCCTAATTGAAGTAAAACTTTTCTGCGCAGCAAAAAAAAAACTCAACAGAGTAAACAGACAACTTATAGAATGAGAGCAAATATTCACAAACTATGCATCTGGCAAAGGTCTTAATATCCAGAATCTATTAAGGAACTTAAATCAACAAGCAAAAAACAAATACCCCATTTTAAAAAATGGGCAAAAGACATGAACAGACATTTCTTAAAAAAAGAAGACATACATGCAGCCAACAAGCATATGAAAAAAATGCTCATTGCTAGTTATTAGATACAAATTAAAACCACAATGTGATATCATCTCATACTAGTCAGAATGGCTATTACAAAAAGTCAAAAAATAACAGATGCTCGTGAGGTTGCAGAGAAAAGAGAATACTTATACACTGCTGGTGGGAATGTAAGTCAGTTTAGCCGCTGTGGAAAGCAGTTTGGTGATTTCTCAAAGAACTTAAAACAGAATTACCATTTGACCTAGCAATCCCATTACTAGGTATATACCTGAAAGAATATAAATCATTTTATCATAAAGACACATGCTTGTTTATGTTCATCTCAGCACTTTCCATAATACCAAAGACATGAGATCAACCTAAATGCCCATCAATGGGGGAATGGATAAAGAAAATGTAGTAAATATACACCCAGAAATCCTGTGCAGTCATTAAAAAAATGAAGTCATTTTCTTTGTAACAACATGGATGGAGCTGGAGACCATTATCCTAAGCAAATTAGTACAGAAACAGAGAAACCAAACATTGCATTTCTCACTTATGTGTGGTAACTAAACATAGAGTACATATGGACACCAAGAAGGTAACAGTAGCCACCGAACCTAAGTGAGGGTACAGGGATGAAGGTAAGGATCAAAACACTATTTATCAGGTATTATGCTCACTACCTGGGTGATGAAGTTATTTGTACACCAAACTCCAGCAAAATGCAATTTACCCATGTAACAAACTCATACAGCAGTCCCTGAAGCTAAAATAAAACTTGGAAGGAAAAACAGTGTGAAAAATCAGATACCGTAACTGATATTGGAACAGTCTTCAAACAAATTGAGAATATGATTGTAAAACCAGACATTCAGGAACTTTCATATGGGTTATCCTCTAAGCTGTTTTAATGCTTGTTGTCATAAATCACCTCCCTCCCATCACCTCCATTGGCACTGAATGCACCATCTGTGCTCTGCTCTCTGCATCTTCCTTCCTTTGACCCCACTGAAATATGTAGCCTTTGTTCATATCTACCCTCTGCTCCATGTAGGCATTTCTTAATATTTCCAGAAATATTTTTTATTTTTTTCCACAAACAAGAAATAGCAACTGTTGTTTTAATATTTCATACTCTATAAAATTAAAAAATGTTCTTGGAAGACATATTAAGCACTAGAAATTATGCTAACTACTAAAATGTAATGGAAAAGTGAAAAACGTTAGGTCATAATCTGTCTTCAAGAAGCTCATAATCTGTCCAGGCATGGTGGCTCATGCCTGTAATCCCAGCACTTTGGAAGGCCAAGGCAGGTGGATCACCTGAGGTCAGGAGGTCAAGACCAGCCTAGCCAATGTAGTGGAAAACCTGTCTCTACTAAAAATACAAGTGGCGTACACCTGTAATCCCAGCTACTTGGGAGCCTGAGGCAGGAGAATAGCTTGAACCCGGGAGGCACAGGTTGTAGTGAGCTGAGATCACACCATTGCACTCCAGCCTGGACAACAAGAGCAAAACTCTGTCTTAAAAAAAAAAAAAAAAAAAAAAAAAAAAAAAAAAAAAGTTCATAATCTAATTGAGGAAAGAAAAAATGAAAATAAACAATAATAAATTTATCCTTTGTATTTAAGATAATACTAGAAATTATCAAAAGACTACAAAGTAATTGCTTCAATGAATTAAAGAATAACTGTTTTGATCTTTTAGATAAGCATAGATGGTAGGTAGGTGTAGGCAGGGAAGATAATATTCTGGTACATGCAATATTACAAGTCCACTATGTGAGTAATATCTTTGCTGAAAAAAAAAAATATTTGTTGAAGAAAAAAGCTGGAGTGAGGGAATGAATACAAGGTTCAGATTATTCAGGACCTTAAATAACAAGTCATTTTAACTTCATCTTATAGGCAACTAAGAGCTATGGAACATTTTAGAAAATACTATGATTATTAATCTCATGATTGTATGAAGAACAGCTGGGATAGAATAAAACTAGCAGGGAGGCAAGCTGGGAGGTTACTGCATGCATTGAGTCCTAGGGTGCAGTGATAACTTCTAGGACCAACAGAGTAGCAGTGGGAAGAGAAAAATGAGCTATTTTCAAGGAATAATTGATTATAATATAATTTATTCATCACAAAAGAAGAGGAAACCTGGGAGTCAAAAATGATCCTAAGACTTTTGAGTTGGGAAGATGATAGTGCTCTTTGGGGCTGGTTCTGTAGAGCCATTTGGAGGAAAAATGTCAACAGAGTCTTAAGTAAGGATAGATATTCAGTGTGAAATGTAATACATGAAAAATTTAGAAATGCAGGTCCAGAGTTTAGGAGAAACACAGGGTCTATAGGTATGTGTTTGGAGTGACAGTGCAAGGTGCTATTTGAAACTAAAAGATGACAAGTTGGAAACTCTAAAGGACAGGATGTATAGAGAAATGAGAAAATGTGTCACAATCAGAGCAAAGCAATACTCAATATGTGTTTTGTGATGATTATAAAGCCACATGCTGAACAAACCAACCTCTGAACAAATAGTTTACAATAGAAACTCTGACAAGCCCCTGATCTCTGCTAGAGAGTTGGCTACCTAAGAAGATAACAGATGATTTACTGTAGGGTACATGATTTTGCTAAGTTTGTGTAGTATATTGCATTCTAGCTGTGGAACTTGGAGCTTCTAATGAAAACATGAAAATTATCAAATTTGAATGTATAATATATGATTTCCTAAGTGAGGTAGATAATCTAATATTGTCATAATTATTGTAAAATATGTAACTAAAATAAATATTATATTGATTTCCAAAAATTCTATACTTTTACAAGCATGTCATGAGATAGCAATGATGCTGTTATCTCCTTAAATGTTAGATTGAATCAGGTGACAATTTGAAAACCCTAAATAGTCAAATACTGGCAATTTTACATGCCCACCGCCCCCCCATAATTTAAATATATATCCTTACAGATTTCTACATTTTAAAATTCAAATTAAAATAATATAATAAGCCAGTAGAAACTTCCTGGTTTTGTTTTATTTGACTTACAGATATTCTTTTTGCAACTGTACTTAAATCTGAAGAAAATAGAATTTTTTGCAAAATAAATTATATTTAATTTACAACCATGTGAAAAAGTCATACAATAATTATTGTATTACAGAACAAAATAAAGTGAAAATGGGATAATTAACAATTTTGTCAAACTACACAATTTAATAAATAGAAAAACAAAGAAATACAACTTTGTCCACTTAACATTGTGTCTACAACTTTGTCCACTTAACATTGTGTCTACATTGATCCTATTAATAAGATAATTACCAAACTCTATTTTATTTTATACTTTGTGGAAACAAGGTCAGTTTATTTAAATGTATTAAAATGCTAAACAAAGAATACAAAATTGCTTCTAAAATATTGATCTATTTTTAAAGTAAATTAGACAGTTCAACATCGTGAAGCTCAGTACAAAACGGATTTTCTTCTTTCAGAGCAGACACTATCATAATGTACTTGCTAAATGCATGCATTCGATATAAGAAAATTATGGTAATATGACATTCCTACTACATGATTGAATATTCTTTTAGATAGTGAAACATATTAATAACACACATGATAGAGTTCTTTTTGGTTCTTGACATTTAGAACCAAATTTTTCAAAGGTTGTCCTTATTTTCTATGTATACAGTAAGTATAAACCACACCACACATACGCACAAATGCCTCTTAGTCTTTGCCTCAGTAGACTTTTGCATAATCAACAGGTGATCAGAATTTTCCCATCCCTTTTAAAGCAAAGTCTTTAAGTAAAAGTAAATAAAAACAGGCCCAGCAGGGTGGCTCACACCTATAATTCCATCACTTTGAGAAACCGAGGCAGGTGGATCACTTGAGGTCAGGCGTTCAAGATCAAACTGGCCAATATGATAAAACCCCGTCTCTACTAAAACTACAAAAAATTAACCAAGCGTGGTGTCACGTGCCTGTAGTCCCAGCTACTATGGAGGCTGAGGTGCAATAATCACTTGAACCTTGGAGGTAGAGGTTGCAGTTAGCCAAGATTGTGCCACTGCACTCTAGCCTGGGTGACAGAGTGAGACTCCATCCCCCGCACCAAAAAAAAAAAAAAAGCAAATAAAAACATTTTTGTGTGATATTATATGCACTGACACAAGCTTTTGAGATAAGCCTGTTCTCCCTTGTGATAAAAGTACTCGGGATGAAAGGAAGTTTAAAGAACTACTCAAAACATAAAACATTGTTTACTCCTGCTAAATGTGCAAAATAACATTAACTAGAGATCTATATGTGTGTTTGTATATATTTATACGCATTTATATGCAGACTTGGTTATATATACATTTGTATGTTTGTGACTAAATTGAAATAGTGTTCTAAAAAAGTCATTGTGAAAGTTTTGTGTCACAATCTGAACTCTTTGAGAATGTCATGAATTCTTTGAATTCACTCCCCACAAATAAGCCCATCTGCACACACATGCAGGATTTTGCATGTCATTGTAGGGACTCAATATAGCTCTGGAGTCTAATCACAAAAATTCTGCAGCTGCTGCCTTCAAAATATTAAGTCCAATATATCTTCCAATTTTTTAACAATAATCTCATTTTTAGAATTGAAGTTTTCCATTTTTGAAGGCTGAGTTAAATAATATATCTCAAAATTCACTGCTTTTGATTCCACACATACCTTATCATCAGTATCAATCACACAAGAGACACAGTTTTAGGTGCCTGGTAATATCTTCCTAAGGTCATCAATGCTGTGATTCAGTGACCTTATTGTCTTTGGAAATTTGTTTCAGATGCCACTGTTGCCTTTTTAAAAAAATGTAAAATTGTACTACGTAAATAAATAATTTTAAGTACTCATCATTACTATTTATTTGAAACTATAAAGAGACCACTGTGGTACAATGACACAGAGCTCCAACTTGGAAGTTAAACTACCTGGATTTGGATCTCATCTCTCCCAGTTACTCAGTTCATTGGTAAGTCACTTCACTTATCAGTGCCTCAGTACCCTGTCTTCCAGCCATGAATAATAATAATCTTAAGTATATTAAACATGTAGAAATACCCATAAAACCCTTAAAACCAAGCCTGGAACTTACAAACATCAAAGATGAGAGGCTATTACTATTTGCAAGGTATTTAAGGTATTGATATAATCGCTGCTCTGTGTCTTTTTGTTCATCTTCTGGATTTCCTTTTTTGTATTTTATTGCATATTATTACTTCAATTTATAGATTATTAAAATTTTCACTTGTAGTGAGGGAGTGAACTGGGATTTGCTTGTTTTGCCAAGTATCATGCCTCCATGAAGTGAACATAAACTTGATATAATGATACTAATAATTAGCATTACTTTAAGACATATTCAAGTGCAAAGTAAGGAAAGGTGAATTGCAGGTCATATACCTATGTTTTCCATATATATATATATATGTATATATATATATATATATATATATATATATATAATATAATGTTTTATATCATAAAAGAAAGACACCCTCAGTGAGAAAACTGTGACGCTTAAGTTTTCTTTTATCTGATTCTTGGATTTTAGTCATTAGAAATGTTAATGATGCCTTATGAAATCATCCAATGATAGCTTGAAATTGGCTACTGGCTTTTGATAATTGGCTTATTATTATAAGAACTTCAAAAAATGCTGCCTTACAAAACATTCAATGAATTTACTTGAATTCTGTTGTAGATTCCATATGATTGATTAACACAATATGGAATACAATTATTCTGAAACCAAACAGTTTGGCTCAAAGAATAAGAGCATGGTGAAATAAAAATCAATCTATAAACTAGTTTTAAATTTTCATTAAAAAAATGGAAATGCAATGGTTTATAGCATAGCAGCACAAATATTTTCCCAAAAAGTGGCATAAAGAGGGAACTAGACTAGAAGATCAGAATATTATAATCTGTCATATTGTAACCAGGATTTTTTTTTTTTTTTTGAGTGCAGCCGAGGCACAGCTCCTGTGGGTTCTTAGCCTCCAACCTCTCAAAGAATAAGCGGTGGGTCCCCTGCAGTTACACTGTATGCTCGTAAAAGTAAATATTGGACCCAAAAAGAGTTGAAGAAAGATGATTTTATTTAGGCAGAGAAAAGAGAAGAAAAAGAGAAGAAGAGAAAGGCTTCCACGAAGAGTGTGAAAGAGGATTCCAGAGGGGAAATTCCGGAGGGAGATCCCACCGTGTGAGAGGGGATTCCAGAGAACTGGAAACCCAGCCTGGGTGAAGGAGCAGGGGAATTTATCCTGGGAGAAATTTCCACCTTCCCAAGTTCCTCTGACCAATGAAAGGAGTTCCTTTTGTCTGCTGGGATGTTGACTCTTAAGTTTCTTCCGGAGCCCGTGAAAGTTGAATCTCCGCGAAAGTTGAATGGAGAGAGATGGGAGGGAGGCATGGCACTGGGAAATTCTTGCCCTTAAAATTACTCCCCCTCATGGACCTGGAAAGAGAACACATTCCCTCAATATCTTATTTTTCTTAGAAAAAAAATTCATTTTTCTAAATCTCAATTTAGTGCCTTCTGTCATAAAACAAGGTGATTTGACTAGACTCGGATAGCGAATAGGGCCCTGTCTTAGTCTGTTTTCATACTGCTATAATGAACTATCTGAAACTGGGTAATTTACGAAGAAAAGAGGTTTAACTGACTCACAGTCCCACATGGCTGGGGAGGTCTCAGGAAACACAATTGTGGCAGAAGGTGAAGAGGAAACAAGGCACATCTGCCCATGGCAACACAGGCAAGAGTGAGAGAAGGGGGAGGTGCCATATACTTTTAAATGATCAGGTTGCATAAGAACTCACTCACTATCACGAGAACAGCAAGAAAGAAAATCTTCCCCCATGATCCAATCACCTCCGACCAGGCCTTTCCCCTGACTCCTGGGGATTACAATTCGAGATGAGATTTGGTTGGGGACACAGAGCCAAACCACATCAGGTCCAGTGCCAACCCTAAGCAATTAATGGTAACTTCCTGGAGCCCTGCTCTAAGCTTTGTTATTAGACTCCCTCTTCATCTGGCTCTAGGGAGAAGGATGCCGGGCAAGAAAGTGGAAGCAGTAGTAGCCCACATGTTTTTTTTTTAACTACTGTGGAATTATATAAATAAATTTCTTTAGAGCTCTTTAAAAAAGTATTGATCTCTTATGGTTCCCATTAAAGTAACTTATAACAGTACTTTCTGGTATATCATTTTCTGAAACTCATATTTTAATAAATACATTTGAAATTCACCTGAAATGTTTTTGACCTGATAAAGGAATAAGTACAATATAATTCAACTTTTTAAACACAATCTCTTTTATGCATTAAAAAATCCATATTATCCAATATGACTTGATTTATATCACATGAAAAATAAATATTTTATGCTTATAAAATTGTTTGCTTCACAAATTGATATCTGTTTCTTCATAAATAACAGAGCATAAATTAATGTGGGTTATGGATAGACTAGAAATGCTGCTTAGTGGCTTCTTGAGAACAGAGACCCTGTCTTGGTTAACTTTGGGTCCCTTCCTGGTGCCTTACAGATAAATGATATTTAAAAAACATGGACAACATTATCCTGTCATACTGTATCCATTCAGTATATTATTCAGCTCAAAGATTCATTGAGTACTCATTTATTCAGCAGTGTTGGATGCTCACATGAAAAGTTTTGATTTGGTTTTCTTCAATCAGTTATTTACCTCTTAAAGTCATTCTTGTGGTCAAAAATTCATTTATGAAATATCTTGCCAATGTGGTGATCTAGCTGTTGGCTGTAGTACATAATGGAGTGAACCTTATGTTACAAAGCCATCTGGCCTCTAGCTCAATTTGCATCTTATTTAGCGCAGAGTACAGACTGGATTCCCCAAGATGCAGGAATGAAGATGGAAATTAGTGTGCAAGAGGTTTATCAGCAAATGCCCTAGGATTCATCTCTGCGAAAGAAAAAGCAAACAGCAATCCCACCCCTGGGTTTCTACCCAAAGGAAAAAAAAAATCATTAAATCCAAAAAACACCTGCATGTGTATCTTTATTACAGCACGATTTACAATTGCAAAGATCTGGAATCAACCTAAGTGCCCGTCAACTGATAATGGATAAAGAAAATGTACACACACACACACACACACACACACACACACACACACCATGGAATACTACTCAGCCATAAAAATGAACAAAATAATGTCTTCTGCAGTATCTTAGATGGAACTAGAAGCCATTATCCTAAGTGAATGAAGCCATTATCCTAACTCGAGAATGAAAAATGAAATATTGCACATTCTCACTTATAAATGGGAGCTAAGCTATGGGCATGCAAAGACATACAGGGTGGTATAATGAAAGATCAGATTTCATGAGAACTCACACACTGTCACCAGAACAGCAAGAAAGAAGATCTTCCCCATAATCCAATCACCTCCCACCAGGCCTCTCCCCTGACTCCTGGGGATTATAATTCAACATGAGATTTGGTTGGGGACACAGAGCCAGACCACATCAGGCCCAATGCCAACCTTAAGCAATTAATGGTAACTTCCTGGCACCCATCTCTAAGACTTGTTATTAGACTCCCTATCCATCTGGCTCTAGGGAGAAGGATGCCAGGGAATAAAGTGGAAGCAGTAGTAGCCCACATGTCTTATTTTTACTACTGTGGGATTACATAAATAAATATGTTTCTTTGTAGCTCTTAAAAAAGTATTAGAGACTCAGAAAAAGTATTGGAGATTCATAAGTGGGGAGGTTAGAAGGGGGAGGAGATAAAAAATTACCTACTGAATGTAATATACACTATATTTGAGTGATGGGCATAGTAAATGCCCAGATATCAGCACTATACAATTCATCCATGTAACCAAAAACAACTTGTAGCCTTAAAGCTATGGAAATTAAAAATTTTTAAATTAGAAAGAAAGAAAGGAAGCAGCTCTGGGGGAGGGAGAAGATGAGCTGTGGTGCAGTCTCCGTGGAGGTCTCAACTAGTTGTATGGGAAGTTCTGGAGCAGAGATAAAACTTGATTTGTCTTAGATTGGTTCTAAGTTTCCCCCATGTTACTCATTAGATCTCTATCTTTCTAGAAAGGAAACGTGGCCTCCAGCCAGGAGCCTCTGTTTAGCAGAAGCAATCTCCTTAGTTGGCTGTCACTGAAGCCTGTCCCAGGCAGCATTTGCAGCAGGAAAGAAAAACAGTGAAGGGGCTGGGGGATGCATCAAGCATCTACTCCAGTGAGTCAATATTCAGAGCTAGATCTCACTTTGTAGTGACCTCAGGCTGATTAAAAACAGTGGTTGGCAGGTTGATTGCCAATCTCTTAACTTAACATCACTCTGTCATTACTGTTGTTGTCTGTTAGGGATTGTCTAAGCACAAGACAGCATAGTCAAAAAGCCATCAAATCATACTTTCAGCCATCATTTCTGAGAATTCTGGGAAAAAATAACATTAGACATTAATTAGTGTAACAATCAATTTGCAAGTCGTGCTACTAACTGTGACTTGCACTGGGCCATATTACAAGGTGGCAGGGAGGAAGGAGGAAGGACCGAATTTGAGCCTGCTTTCAACTTTGCAAACCTTGTTCTGGTAACAAGCTGTGTCTGTCCAGACGAAGGAGTTGCCTTACTGCAATCTGCCTGCTACAGAGGCAGCATTTTCTAGCTTGTACAAAGGTGCTGTGTGTTCTAGCAAGAGCTTGGTCCTTATTGCTTATTTTCACTTTCATCTCAAAACTGTGAACACATGTATAGCCCATTTCATTCCTCTTCTTTTTTCTTTCAGATGCTAACAATGATCATGTTGGCAGTGGTGAAAGAATTCCATTTCTGTGCTATCAGCCTAATGGGTTGTATATTGTAAAGAATCACTATATTTAACACACACACACTCTCACACACACATATATATATATGGATCACATAATGGACTTATCTGTACTACTACACAACACAAACTAGAAGAAATATGGTAGAGAAAAATAAATATATTAAACAACTTAAGCACTCCGAATTATTGATTGGTTTTTAGAACACCTTAAAATTTCCAATCCTGAAATCCATAAAATTAAAAATGTATAAAGTAAAATTTTGCAGGAAACCGTTAATATTATTTCTACTGGTATTAAAAAGTCAACACATTCATGAATTATACTAAATGTGTTCCCATTTAATCATATTTATTGCCATAAATTTTAATCTGCATTACACTATTTGACATAATTCTGGCTGTATAAATAAATATAATACTAAGTAAATGATAATGATAACAAAATATGCCTGGAATTTTTGAAGTTTTGTCTGTGTTCTCATTTGTTTACATATATGAAATTACATACAGAGACAACTCTTTTCCAGTTCTTCAATTCAAATCAAAGAGCATTTAGGTAACAGTGCCACCTATTGCTATAAAGTTAAAGTAGCCCAATGTTATCAGTCCCCTCTTGTTTGATCCTACAATCCTAATTTTTCTGATTCTTTCTGTCTGCTGTCCTAAGTTTTCATAATAATTGCAAAGTAATAGATAATTTGAAATACTTTTAAACATATAAATGCATTAATAAAAACTACATTTAGAAAGAAATTTTATTTAAAAGTTTAAACATGCTATGTTTGAAGAAGCAATATAAAAATAAAATAATTTAGTCTTGCATTTTTTGTTTTTGAAAACCAGCATTAAAGTATGCCAGAAATTTATAGTTTTAATTAAATTTTATATTATTATCAAGCATGTTTTATTTCACCTTTGATAAATATATGCTAAAACATATTAAAAATAGATTAGAAAAAGAAAATCAAATTTATTCTGTGATAAAAATTGTAAATTTCTTTTAAAAATTGATTATAGCACTAACTTGTTTTTAGATAACGGTACTGTCTTCAAATTGCAATAGTTGCATATTTTGTTTCTGTTTTGTAATAATAGAGTTCAAAATTCACTGTAAGCAAATATTCATATAAATTAATATCAAGTGTCTATTTTCAATGAAATATTGTATATGAATTTTTAAGGTAACCAAGTTTTTAATATGTGTATGAATAAAATATGGTAATTTAATTAATTTTGAAAGACTACCAGATAATTTTGTTTTATAAAATTATGCTTCTTATTTTTATATTAATTTTTATATTATGACATTTTCTACTCTTTATTGTATATAAAAATAACTGCACATGGCTTTGTAAGTGATGAGGCTGTCTAAAAATGTAAAAATAAGTTCTTGAATTTTTCAATAGCAAAGTCTCCAATGAAGAACAAGAAAAGCAGAATTTTCTTTATCTCCTTAAAAGGATTGTGCTGTAAAGTGGTAATTGTAGAGCCCGGAATTTAAAGATACTTTAGCAAAAGAACAGTTGATTTTTAATATATACTTCTATGTCCTTAAGGATGATATAAAAAATCATGAATTTCTAAAGCCTAATTATATAGATTATATGGTTTTTGAAATTACCGTTACTTTAGTTAGTATTAAAAAATTGTAGCTTAAACACAAAAATTGTTTCAATCTTTCAATGATATCTTTTAATTTTTATGTTACATCACACTGAACTGTTTGTTGATTGTATATGTTTACATTAGAAATACCCGTATCTTAAGATCATTTCAATTTGTGCTGTTTAAATTCAAAGTAAGCATAATGAGTGCCATATAAAGTCCAAGTATGCTAGAATATTCAATCTGTTTAATATCACTGAGTGACTAATTACTTGTATAGTATTGCATATGAAGGCATTCAAGTTTAGTAAAAATATGGCCAATTACACATTTGGGAGAGTAGAAAATATATGTTTTTTTCTCCTGGTTTCTTAAATTATTTGTGCTGCGGTAAAAAAGTAACGAAGTATCTTACAGACAAGGAATTTTGTTCACAGCTATATTCATTATATTTAGCACAGTTCTTGGCACACAGTACATGTCAAACGATTATTTATAAGATGAAAAGAATAAATATGATTACAAGTTGGCCTTAGAAAGATCAAAAACATTTTTCCTTAATTTTTCTCATGTATAATTACTCTTATTTGGTGCAACTAATTATTTTTAGCACAATTTGATTCAAACATAGATTGTTCTCAGAAATGTGTTAACTGACTCTTATAAGACAATATGTATTCTGAGGTAAAGAAAAAAATTGTAAGAGATCTGACTATAGTTTCAAAAACCCTTGTTTTATGTTATACAAAAAACACATTATAATTGACTGTCAATTGATGTCTTCACAAACTTTTAAAATGCCTCATATTTGGAATAATAACATTATATTTCAACTAAAAATAAAAACAAATAAGAGCGAGTGGGCAAAGGGCTTTGAAAATGTTCCAGACAACTATTTTTCAATACCTTAATCCAACTCTCTAATATGAAGCAGTGCATAAGAGACACTGCTTATATAAAACGTATTATCGTCAATAAAAGTAAAGAACACTAATAATATATATCAAAAAGAAAAATGACTCATTTGCTTGAGATAAATAAGCTTACATTAGTGTATATAGCTGAACTTGATAATTATTAGAGTCTGAGTAATTTGGCTTATTTTGCACTGTGGAATTTATAAAAGTATTTTCTGTAAAGATCTTCAAGGACTTGAAAATTTAAATTTTGGGGTCATGGTCCTCTATATAAGATTATCATAAGGGAATATTCCAACCTGGAGTAAAGGTAGGGAGAGGTGCACAATTAGGTCTAATATTTAATTATTGGCCTGGCATCCCATCCCTCACATAATTTGCTAAGAATGCAGTCTAGGAATACAAGTTTGTGTGTATCTATGCAACAATCCTGCATGTTCTGCACATGTACCCCAGAATCTAAAGTGCAATAAAATATACATTTTAAAAAATTTAAAAAAAAAAGATATATCCCAACAACCAACATCATCAGTGCTTTAATGTCTCAGCTTCACTAGATCATTGCTTTAAATGAGCATCACAAAACCAATGGAGCTTTTGTCTCCACATTACCCTCTTCTCATAATCATTTTCAATTTATTTTTTTCTTGCATGTCATCATTTTAATGTAAATCTTTCTTTTTCTTTTCAATAAAATGAAATGATTAAGTAATTCTGCCTTTGGCATGATTAAAGATGACAGATAAGCTTGGATGGATAAAAATCAAGACTCCTAAACAGAATCTGTGCACCTCACATGTCAGAATCCTTCTAGCCTGCTCACTTTTAACGACAGTAAAAATTAGCATGTGTGTGGATAGCCTAGGAAGAATCAGAAGATAAGGAAACTGTATCATTCTTTTTACCAAAATTTAAATCACTTTCATTTTTTTTACTGTAATTAATCTCCAGCATAGAGTGTAGAAATTAAATTCATGTAAGTTCTATCCACAATGTAGGTCATATAAAATTTTAAAAGTCAGCAGTTATTTAACAATTGTCTAGTAAGTACACAGGGATCAGCAAATATAGGATATAAAGAAAAAGTAATGCAAGGACATTTATAGAATCATTGATGTTACAAAACATTGATTGTCGTAATAGTACTACTGCAACCATTTATCCATAGTGATTTAGGGAAAAAACACAAACAAAACTAATGATATTTACCATTTTACTTTTCACAACACCTTTACCTTTTGTTTTCACAGTTTTCTTAGACCAGTCTATCAGAGACTATTACAAGAAAATACGTATATATTGTCATTGTTTCTAGATATAAGGACAGAAATGATGCTAAAAATTGGGCTTTGGGCCTAGCAAANAAAAAAAAAAAAAAAAAAAAAGGAACATTTTTAAGGACTCAATTCTAGTTTCCTCATTCAGTCTTAGTTTTATAAAATGAAAACCTTTCGTTTCTAAGCAAAGGCCTGTGATAAGAGTAAAACTCACACCCCATGTGCTTTGCCAGCCAGGATCACACACTATTTCCTGACCTAAGTTTTGTAGACATCTGTATCATGGTGGCTCCGTGTTCCTTTTTTGACAGAAGAAATTACTACTCTTTGAGTCTTTTTTTTTCTGAGTATGTTCTGGATGGCAAAATTAGGGCCACAAAAATGCTAATTTTTAACCTAACACCATGACAGCAATCACAGCCGTCACAAGGATGGAATAAAGAGAGCAATTTAACATCCAGGGATATGAGTTTCTCATCAGTGGCTGGCAGACTGCCGTGAAGGCTTACAGTAATCCCATTGGACAACCCTGGTTGATGAAGCCTGGGAACAGGCAGCCACAATGTAGGGAGTTCACAATTGCAAGCATTTGTCCATAATTTAAAGCTATACGAGAAGTGGAGAGTATTCATCTGAACAACAAGCTGTAATTTTACTGGAGTAACATTTACACAGTTTTTAACCCACTAACTCCTTTTTTTCTCAGACTGTAGTCCTTGTTTTATGAAATACCTCTCTAAAAAGCAACATGCAAACACCTAACACAAGCTTATCTGTTAAGCTGTGAAAACCTGCCATAAGAATAAAAGCTTTTTGTTTGGAAACAGCATCAGTGAGTGACATTTCTAAATCTCAAACCTGGCAGTTTCTTGATAGTTTCTTCTTATGTGGTGCTTTCAGTAGTTGAAATTCGTTTTTAGCATATCACAAGCATATCTTGGCTGGTATTTAGGTTTGTTTTTTTGTTTTTTGTTTGTTTGCTTTTTTTTGCATTTTTCATCTGTGCAGGATATGATCATCTTTACTCCAGCCAGAGATATTACCAAAATGTAATAATGCAAGTTACTAAAATTTTGCCAGTCACACAGAACTCGTGTGTGTGTGTGTGTGTGTGTGTGTGTGTGTGTATGTGTGTGTGTGTGTTCCCTGCTATGGTACAGAAATATTGTAGACCTTTGCAACATATGGCTTATTGTGGTTTATTTGCTTCTCTTATTACTTTAGAAATTAGACATCATTTCAAGAAAAAGAAACAATATGTTCTACTATATCAAAAATACAGAATGATAGTTATTAAGTGTACAGAGCATTCCCTATTTTAAGAATGCTAGTGATTAAATTATCTGTAGATTATTTTGAGTAGAATTGCCATTATCAAAAATTCAGAATTGTAAAGTGACGGACACTTCATCTTCACACAAAATCTACCCTTTTCCCCATCCTTCCTTCCCTTCATACTTTCTCCCCAATATTCTCACATGTGTAAATATTACCATCACACTACAATTTTTGTCTTTTCCTAGCAAAAATTTAAGATATTCATATATTATTTCAAATATCTACCCTCCCTCCAGTATTCAAATAAAATCTATTTTTATCTCTGTAATAATGGTTGTTTCTCAACACTGTTGTTGCTCTCAGCTTACTCTTTTTATTTAAAACCACAAAAAAACCTTGGATAACCTATTATAAGCTTCATACTTTATTCTTCAAGTCTAAGTTTCTTTCTCAAAAAATTCATTGAAGGCTATAGTAATTTTGCTTTCCTGCTAATTCAACCATTGTAATGACATGAAACATCCCACTTGAAACCAAGCTCATTATCTATTATATGAGAATAGCAGTAAACAGAAAGAAGATCAGAATTCTTTTAAGAATTAAACATATTGTTGGGGTTAAGATTTCATTCTCTGCTATCTGCTATTGCATTATGAAAATACAAGAACCCAAAAGATACACTGGCATTAAATTACAACATACCTGGTATGCATAGATTCTTTCTCTTTCCTAAATCAGTTGGCTATTTCTGTGAAGCCATCACAGATGTTACAACACAATGTTTATGATGTCTAAAAAATCAGTTTCTTCTTTAAATATGATCTAGAGTCCTTAAGAATATCCAAGTAGTACTGCTAGATGTCCATAATAATGGTGTTTCCATTCATTCACCTATTCTCAAATTACCTTCTGGGATTCAGTATTAAGCTTAAATTTCCAAAATCTGATTCTACTGAAGATAATTAATAAATAATTGCACATTATCAAATGTAATTCCAGCTCCTTATCTTACCACTCAACACTCCACTCTCTCTAATCTTTTAAAACTTTTTCTAATAAAGTAAAACACAGATTTGGAAAATGATGCACAAAGAATAGCATAGCTTAGTGAAATATTATCAGCAAACACTCTTGTAACTACACTCAGTTTAAAAAATAGAACTTTGCTACCTCAGAAGCCCCCTCCATGTCCTCCATCGCAATGGAAGCCCACTCTCCTTGCATTTTGTTTATGCTTTGATCCTCTAACTGTGCATGCAGCCCTAGTTACCATAATATAGACTTGCCACAGTTTTAACTTGGTACATCTTTTAAGCCTTTAAAAAATTTTTTTAGATTCCCCTGTTCCATTTCTTTTCCATACAATTTTTCAGGTAAAGAATATACAACTCATAGTCTTTTAAGGAAACTGCAAACATTTGACCTGAGTTTGTCAGTCTAGATTTACTAATTGCATACCAATGTTGCAATTTAATGTGTTCCTATATCCCCTATATTTCCTAAAAATTAGCAGTCGTATCCAGAGACTTGATCAATCACAGAAGTGATCCCTTTGAATGTGTTTACTTTATGAAGAAGCATAAAATGTCTTTGCTCTTTTATTGATATTCGCAGCTAGAATGCAAAATGCTTAAATTCATTCCTTCATTGAGGATTGTGAAATAGTGATTTTCTAATTCTATGATTTTCTTTTCATTAATTAACTGAAATAATTTTATAAATAGGTTTTATAGCCTGGAGTTTACCTACAGGTAGCCTCAGAAAGCTGTCTTTTTGTCTCTAGGGAAGCCTGGATATCTGCCTTTAACACTTGACCAAGGTAAGTACAGTGGCATTTACGCTGTTCGATTTAAACTCCAAAATTTCCCTGGTGACCCCAAAACTCCAGGGCTTGTTTGTTTACTGATGATTTTCAACCCACACAATGGGTTACACAGCCTGGATGTTTGTGTGACCAGAGGGCTATGAAAGATGTTCTAGAAACTTCTGCCTTGAGCTCTTCTAATGCCAAAATTATTTGCACCAATCTTGATGATTGAATACAGAGATGTATATCTGTGTCTGAACAAGAACCATGCATAGCTTTCCTCTGAAATTATCATGGATCCCCAAATGCCTATCTGAACTCTTTCTTTTGATATGCCATCCTCTTTGACTTTACATAATAGTTTTGAATGACTATACTCTGTGGAATATGAGTCTTTTCAAATATCCAAAATTAAGAAATATTTCCAGAGATATCCCACATAGACCTAATAGTTTTTTGTCCTATGATCCAGTGTTGATATAGAAAGACAGGTCAAATATGTGTTTCCTCTGATTTAGCCAGTTTTCAAGATAACAAATTGGTTCCCTCAGTAGGTAACCAATTATACATACACACACATATCCACACACACAAACACATACATATATATTTAACTTGTTGGTTTAAACATATTAAACAGGCATAGATAAATTTCAGTATTTATTATTAAATCTCAAATTTTCCCATTTATCCCCATAGTCTTAGAGAGATTCTATGCTCTCTGGTATGCCAGGTTGCCAGAGTCATCTTTGTCATTTCCTGCCCCGACTTGGTGTATTTGTAAGAATTCTCCAAAGAAACAGAATTAATATAATGCTATATATATTATTCACACACACACATATATACACATATATAGATGTAGATATATACACATATATAAATGTAGATATATGTGTATATATAGATAGATATAGATATGTATAAATAGATATATGAGAGGCAATTCATTGGGAACATTGTCTCACACAATAATAAAGGCTACTAAGTCCCATGATAGGTCATCTGCAAGCTGGAGAACCAGTGAATTGGAAGTGTGGCTCAGTTCAAGTCCAGAAGCCTCAGAACCAAGAAAGCTGACAGTGTAGCTCTCAGTCTGATGCCAAAGGCCCAAAAGCCCAGAAGCTAAGTGTGAGTCCCAGAGTTCAATAAGCCATGGAACTTGAATTCTTACCTCCAAACGGCCAGGAAAAGAAGGTTCTGGAAAAATAGCAAGAATTTATCCTTCCTCTGCCTTTTTGTTCTACCTGGACTCCCAGTTCATTGGATGTTGCCCATCCACCTTGAAGGTGATCTTTGCCACTCAATCCACTTATTCACACATGCCAGTTTCCTCTAGAAACACCCTTACAGACACACTGAGAAATAATGCTTTATGAGCTATCTAAATATCCATGGCTCCAGTCAAGTTGGCACCAAAAATTAACTATCACACATGGTATCAGCTATTATCGCAGAAGCACGATCTGGATGCTAGGGATGCTCGTTGCTACTGGGTTAGTCATTGTCTCCAATGCTTTCCAGTGAACAAAACTAATAAATAGATAAATATTTTTAAAATATTTTTTCACGTATGCAACCATAAAAAAGGATGAGTTCATGTCCTTTGCAGGGACTTGGATGAAGCTGGAAACCATTATTCTCAGCAAACTGACACAAGAACAGAAAACCAAACACCATATATTCTCACTTATAAGTGGGTGTTGAACAGTGAGAACACATGGACACAGGGAAGGGAACATCACACACTGGGGAGTGTTGGGGGGTGGAAGAGGTAGGGGAGGGATAGCAGGGGGTGGTGGTATTGGAGAGGGATAACATTAGAAGAAATACCTAATGTAGGTGACAGGGGGATGGATGCAGCAAACCACCATGGCATGTGTATACCTATGTAACAATCCTGTATGATCTGCACATGTATCCCAGAACTTAAAGTATAATTTAAAAATATATATTTTTCAGGTTACACTTAGATTTTGAGTCAGAACTATAGAGCATTTGCTTAACTTTTCTTACATGTTTTCTCCAGGCTGAATACATAAGGCACTCTAATGGATATTTGAGGAGGTTTATATTAAAAGGGGAGAAGTTACAAAGGCTTGGATATAGAGGAACCACAGAAGTTAGTACAATAACACAGAGCTTGTCCCTGGTGAGCTATTTCCAACCCTGAGAACATATAAGTGAGAATGGGGATATAGCCACTGGAACCTAGAATGATAAAGAGTTGTGTAGAGTCAGTCACCTTGTTAGGAAACATGAGCATGGTCAAGGGACCCAGCCAGTCTATGGGAAGATTGCAGACAGTGAGCCAGGGAAATTAGTACTTACTCTGAGTTTACTCTCATCCCTCCTTTTGATCTCTTTTTGGGGCTTTGCACTGGATAAATTCAAATAAAATCAGACAGAATAGGAGCCCCGCTGATGTAGTCCACAGAAGAGAGGGAGAGAGGGCAAATCTAAAGATACAAATGGAAGATATTTGTACTATCAACTCTATTTGATTCTCATAGTTTACCCTTGGCCTTTGTATTAGTCCATTCTCACTCTGATAATAAAGACATACCTGAGACTGGGTAATTTATAAAGGAAAGAGGTTTAATTGACTCAGTTCAGCATGGCTGGAGAGCCCTCAGGAAATTTCCAGTCATGGTGGAAGGGGAAGGTAACACATCCCTCTTCACATGGTGGCAGGAAGGAGAAAAATGAGAGCCAAGTGAAGGGGGAAGCCCCTTATAAAACCATGAGATCTCATGAGAACTTACTACCACGAGAATAGCATGGGGAAAACCGCCCCCATGATTCAGTATCCTCCCACCAAGTCCCTCCCATGACATGTGAAGATTATGGGAACTACAGTTCAAGATAAAATTTAAGTGGACATAGTCAAACCATATCATCCTTCTACCGTGTGAAAAGTTCACATCTTCAACACAGAGGATGCACAAAATCCCATCACATGTTATACCTTGAGTCATGACAGTTTGGACATACAACCTACCACATAGACATACCTCAGAAATGCTTCTTTCTACAACACATTTTTTTTTCTCCTTTACGCTATGCCAGTACTTTGTCTTAATGGGGTGCTTTACCTTGTAGGATAAACTCAAACTTCTTTCCTACAATTATTGAGTTCTTGTTTCTGTATTTATTTGTTTGAATGGCTTTCCATTGGACAAGACAATTGAGGAAATCAGTACTCAGAGATGTCTTAGCAGCATCCCTAGATTCCAAAAGGATTCTTCTTTGCTCCCATTTTATAGCTGTAGGCCAATTCCTTTTCACAGTAATTGAAATCAATTACCATGGTCAGTGCAATGACTGACATCCTCCTTGGGCTTCTGTTATTTCTATTTATTTTTAAGGGTTCAAATAAAGGGGATAATTCACTGAAATCACTATTATTTTCTCTGGAAAAAAAACTTTCTTCCATTAGGTACTAGGATTTCCAAATCTATCAATTCCATGTTCATAGGAATAGGAACTCTGTTGATAAAATCCAGACAGATCTGTCCCCAGGGGCAGAAAGGAGAGTAGGGAAAAAATGGAGAACTGATCTATGTAAGACTAAAAATATCTGGTAAAAGTCGTGTTATACATATTGTTTTATAATCTGTTTTTTATACTTACTGTATATGTCAATAACTATTCATCAAAGGTGATATTTCAATTGTTGAAAAGTATTCAATTACATGAATATATCACAAATAATGTACTCAATTAGTAAATATTTAATCTCTTTATCTTCTGTTAGTTTTCTGCTATTGAAAAATTTGTATGGAAATCTGCATGACAAATTATTTACATGAGTTTGTAGCTATTTTCTTGAATAAATTTGTAAACATACAATTGATATTCCACACAGCATGCACATTTTTAGTGCTTGGGGGATATTTTATAAAGTTGTCTCTAGAAAGATGGTACCACCATACACTACCTCTAACAATACTTTCCTTACACAATAGCCAATGTTGGAAGCACAAGCAAATCTTGATTAAAAGTGTGGGCTCTGCTGTCAGATTTCCTGGCATCAAAACCTGACTCCACTACTTATTAGATATATGACTTAACCTGTCTTAGCCTCAATGTTCTGTAAATAGAGATGGTAGTTATGCTATCTACTTATAGGTTTTCAGAAATATTAAGCAGGATACTGAATGTTTAAAATAGGGCCTGACATAGAAAAATCACTCAATAAATATCAGCTAAATAACAGTGGGTATTATAACCTTAAAAATACAAATTTTCCAATTTCATAAGTACAAAAGTTTATCATTGTTTTAACTTGAACTTTTTAAAAATAATCAACTTAATTTTTAAAATTTCCTTATTAATTGTTTAGGTTTATGCTTTGTGCATGCTATTTATGCTTTGGTGGTGTTTATTTCAACAAGGAAGACATTTCTACATTAGAGATAGTTTAGGTGTTACACATTTTATTTATTTATTTTTTCTTTTGAGACGGAGTTTCGCTCTTGTTACCCAGGCTGGAGTGCAATGGCGCGATCTCAGTTCACCACAACCTGCGCCTCCTGGGTTCAGGCAATTCTCCTGCCTCAGCCTCCTGAGTAGCTGGGAAACAGGCACGCGCCACCATGCCCAGTTAATGTTTTGTATTTTTAGTAGAGACGGGGTTTCACCATGTTGACCAGGATGGTCTAAAACTCTTGATCTCTTGATCCACCCGCCTCGGCCTCCCAAAGTGCTGGGATTGCAGGCGTGAGCCACCACGCCCGGCCCCGTGTGTTACACATTTTAAAAATTATTCTCAGGCTATCATTTGGATTTTAATTGTGTTTCTGATTATTTTAATATATACACGTTTACATTATCATTGCTGATTCTATCATTTTTAAATGATTTCTGACGAGTCATCATTCTTGACCTTCCACAACTCAAAATTACATAAATAATCTTCATAATCTTCTAGTACTTAGATAATTTAACTTTTTGCACCTATATTTTTAATATATCTGTACAGTTTGTTTACATGTAAGCTGTGAAGTAAACAATCTCAATATCATTTTCCCAAAATAACGAAGGGCTACACTAAGATATATTTTGTATATATATGACCTTATTGCTGATTGGAATAGCATTTTTATTGTATATGAAATTGTTTATGTAAATAGAGGTATAACTTAGGACTTCCTATTGTTGACCACATGCCTGTAGCTTTCTAATATATGTGAATATATAACAAGGTAAAAATTCCGTTTAACTCTTATTTTCAATAATGTAATTAACTATTTTGTAAAACAGTATATTTTAAATGTAGGTAGGCCATAACCCTTTTGAGGTTCTGGGAATCAATTTTTTAAAATTTGACAAATATTTTCAAGATAATAAAATAAAAATAATAGATTTTATTGGATGTATTCATGGTAAATATTATTTATAAAAATTTATTTTCTTTTGTTTGTATATGTGTATAAACTGGATCAAAATTCTAAATATGCTTCATACTGTAGGCCACAATCCAAAAAGATTTAAAGCTACTGCTATAATATAAATGCTTCCAAATAATACTGAAATTTTTTTTTAAGTTTCAATCAGTCCCCCAACCAAGATTTTTCTACCGGGATTTTCACTGGCGTGATATTAAGCATCACCATCTTTACTTTCCATTTTAAAAGGCAATTTTGTCCAAAGTAGTCTGCAGACTTAATCCATTCCTGTGACATTTTAGTATTTTTCAAAGTGTTAAAAAAATCTAATTTGGAACTAATATGGATTTGTCTTCTGTAATTTTTTCTCTGCATCTCTCTGAATTTTATTCAGTAATTGGTAAAGTAACATTTACTGAAATTGAATTTACAGCTTTCTTTTGTATCAAGAAACACCTATCACATTGGCATGCAGGTGAAAGCCATCTCCCCTGTCAAATGGGTGAGTATTATAATCTACCCTGATGCATTGCTTTTCCTGGAATTTAAAAAGCAACTGGAATATCATTGAACTAAACACAGAAACACTGAATAACATTTTGTTCACACTAAGAAATAGAAGTAGAATGGTTTTTATATGTTTCCTGGCTTTTATAGAAATTTGTGATAGGAAAGCAGCAATGATATTAAAATCTGTTATAAAGTAAATTGGGCATTTATGAATTGCCTAATAGTTAAATATATACATATGCATATACATATATAATATCATTCTTGATAGTACTCCTGCCAACATCAAAGCTTCAGAGCAGCTATATTAGTCAGGGTTCTCTAGAGGGACAGAACTAATAGGATAGATAAATACATAAAGAGGAATTTATTAAATTTATTAAGTAGTATTAACTCACACAATCACAAGGTCCTACAATAGGCCATCTGCAAGCTGAAGAACAAGGAAGCCAGTCTGAGTCAGAAAGCTGAAAAACTTGGAGCCTGATATTTGAGGGCAGGAAGCACCCAGCATGGGACAAAGATGTAGACTGGGAGTCTGGGCAATTTACAAAAGAAGCAGGTTTAATGGACTTACAGTTCCACATGGCTGGGAAAACCTCACAGTCATGGTGGAAGGCAAGAGAAGCAAGTCATGTCTTATGTGGATGGCAGCAGGCAAAGAGAGAGAGCTTGTGCAAGGAGCTCTTGTGCAAGGAGATCTGATGTTTTAAAAACATCCGATCTTACGAGACTTATTCACTATCATGAGGACAGCACAGGAAAGACCTAACTCCATGATTCAGTTACCTCCCCATGTTCTTCCCACAACATCTGGACATTGTGGGAAACATAATTCAAGATGAGATTTGGGTGGGTACCCAGCCAAATCATATCAGCAGTATTTAAGGTGTGCCCAGGAATGTGCTATGAGCTCTGCATGCATTATCTTATTTAAATCTATTCCATAAGGTTTAAATCATCATTGTACAAAGGATATAACTGACACATGTGAGTTAAAAAACTCACGCAAGGACACAAAGCTGGTACTAACCCATCCAATACTGGATGTTGGAGTTATTCATTCTAAGTACTATACATGCTGCCCAATGGGCAGAAAGGAGGTGTTTTCTTTTGAGTCCAGAGTCCCTTGTAGTGTTGTGTTCTCACTGGGTAAAGTGGATCCTGACTCTTTCCCACCCTGACAGCCTCATTTTGCAGTGGTTGTCCCAGCTCTCTTCGCTCTAGACATAATGGCTTTTTCTTTTTTATTTTAAATTCATATTTTTATTCATATCACTTTTGTAGAGAATAAATGATTCATTTAATTGGACTTCATATACAGGATAAAGCAAGATAAGTTGAATGTTTTCATTTTTCACTTTGGTGGAAAAAAATAAGCTTTTAGTAAAATCAACTTAAGAAACAGCTTGAATTGCAAGATAATACTGCTTCTATAAGTAATTGCTTATGTGGTTGTCCTATTCATAGCGGAAGAGCTATGATTTATGAACATTTTTATTTAAAGTATAATCTTGGATTTATTCCAAATAATTGTCATCTTTGAAATGTTGTCAACCTGAGCTAGCCACAGGGATGCCAGAATTAAAGTATTATATCAGCTCACCACATGGTCCGCCCATTGGGCTCAAGCACATTTTTATCTGTCTCTCTTTTATCACATATTTCCTTACTTCACATTTATATTTAATCCATTGACTTCTGTGATTTCTTTTATACCAGAGAGCATGTAAAACACAGGAGAAAATGGGTAGACATATTCACTTAGCAGGAGCTTTCTTCCCAGCTCTTTCTGTCTTTCTTGCTGAAACTCCATTAGGCAAAAGTGTCCCTGGTATTAATCTAAGATGATTAGCTGTGAAGTGGAACATGAAGGCAAGCCTGAGGTGGAGTTAGCTGAGGGTGGGAAGATACTTTAGAGCAAAGGGATCAAGAACATGACTTTAAGAGGCAAACTTTTCAATAGTACTCGGAGCTGCAAGAAACGTCAGCTACAGCTGCAAACTAAATGGGAGTCTATATACATACATACACACACACACACACACACACACACACGTATATATTCACTAGTGTGGAGATTATAACTAGCCTTCAATGAGCTGTGAATACAGCTCAGAAAGGAATGTCAGTATATTTCAGTTTAGTTTTTTCTCCTCTGTCTTTGCTATTTTTGAAAATTGTTTTAATCTCCTGACCTCTTTTATTCTCTCCTCCATCTTATTTCTATTCCATACTATTAATGTAGGTTACAGGCAGCACTGCTTACCAAATATACCAGGTGTTCTCCTAAATAATCCAACCTCCCTTTCAATTATATTAGACTGTGAGACTAGTTCCTGTCAATACTAATTTATCAGAAAAGACTTGTTTCACTTCTAGACTAAATGTTTAACAGCTAGTGTGTTACGTGCCTGGGGAGAAGGTGACATTATATCATGTAGGGAATCTGGATCCCTGAGTCACCAGGTGGAATAGCAGCTTCACTGACTGACACCAGACTTCCCATGAATAATTATCGAAAGTTGTGTATTAACCTACTGAGATTCTGAGGTTAATTTATTCCTATAGCATAATCTATTTTATACATTAAGATACATTTTACACTTATGTATACAATGACACTTACTACAAATGTACCAATTAAGTGGAAAGAAAACACAGGTTGTACATTAGGAGACCAAGATTTTGCTGCTATGCCTTCCACATTTCTTCAAATAATATGTATGGAGTGTCTACAGCATTTTAATAATTGTTTCAGATATGCCCTGTGAATGATGAACAAGCCAGATAAGATCCCCAGAAAGGGGTCAGAAAAAAAGAAATAAACAAAAAAATAAGCAAGTAATTCAGAATTGATAAGTGCTGTAACAGCAACACCATCATTACATGAAAGGGGTGACTGAGGGGACTATTTAGTTAAGAAAGACTTCCTTGCCTTGGAATGAAATAAAGGAGCTACCCTAAATTTTACAGAGAGAGGTCTTTGATTATAAATATATTACCACTTTAAGGAATAGAAAGAAGTCCAAGGTGATTGAACATCAAAGCATAGTGAACTTGGGGAGACTGGTACTAGACGAGTCCGGAGAGTAATATGCAGTGTCTTGAGTCCATGATAAGGATTTGCAATTTTATTCTAAATTCTATGAGGAAATATTAGAAAAATTTAAATAGGAAAATGTCTTAATCCCATTTACATTTTCATAAGCTTATTCTGGGCCTGGTGCAGAGAATGGATATATTTTTAATGCAGAACTGACCAGACTCTGTAATAAATTAGATGTGCAAGGTGAACAAACAAAGAAACCAAAAATAACTCCTGCATTCAGACCTGCACCATTGAGTGCATGGTGTGCTTTTTGCGAAAATGGAGAAGGCTGGGAAAAGAACTTGCTCTTGGATGGGATTTGTGATGCTGATTGGACATCCAGGTGGCATCGTTTAATAGGAAATTAGAAGAAAATACCAGAGCACAGTGGAAAAGTTAAAGTAAAAATAACATTTGGAAATCTATTTATAAAAATTTCATTTAATGGCATTGAACTGGGTAAGGTCGCTTAGAGAAAGTTTAAACAGATAAGAGGAGTGGTCTGAGAATACACTTCTGAGATGATCCAGCATCTGGCAATTCAGAGTCTTAATTATTCAATCTCTCACTCCCCCTCAAAGCAGATTGCTCTAAGCAGCTAAAAGCTTTGCCTTGAGGAGACCTATAAGGAATGATTCTATTGAAAATTTGAGGTATGATGGTAAGCTGTTGGGAGAGACAAAATCGGTAAGAAAACACTTTTGGAAAATCCATAAACCACACTGCTTAGGTGGTTGATTACTCTGTGTATCTGCAGTCCTAACTTAATTATGCACCAGTCACCAAACACAGATAACCCTCATCAAATGGCTTGGCACAGAGATAGTACAGGCAAAGGACTTCCTTTAATATAGACTGGGAATACAATTATACATTTGAAATAAATGTTTACCCTGTGTATTAATCCATTTTCACACTGCTATGAATGCCCGCAACTGAGCAACTTATAAAGCAAAGAGGTTTAATTGACTCGCGGTTCCACATGGCTGGGAGGCCTGAGAAAATTTACAATCATGGCGGAAGGCAAAGGGGAAGCTCGGTACCTTCTTCACATGGTGGCAGGAGAGAGAAGTGCAAGCAGGGGAAATGCCAGATGCTTGTAAAACCATCAGATCTTGTGAGAAGTCATTCACTATCATGAGAACAACATGAGGAAAACCACTCCTATGATTCAGTCACCTCCCACCAGGTGGTTCCCTTAACACCTGGGGATTAAAATTCACGATGAGGTTTGGGTGGGGACACAAAGCCTAACAATATCACCCTCCCACAAATCTTTCTTGGGTTTTCATGACTAGCCCACTAGTAAAATAGCCACTTGGTTAGTCAAAGAATTGATAAGAGGGCCACAGAAATGAGTAATGTCCAAAGAGTGATCTGACCTAGTTTGATATATGGCTTGGGGACATCACTCAAATTTGCTGTGTGTGTTTTGAAGTAAGTGCTTTGAAATGACCAGTAGCAGAAGTTCCAACTGCCATTTTTCTGTGGCCTATACTCATAGGCAAATCACAGCCTTTGCTCACCAGGTAACACAGGTTTTGTTTTCATAGACATCAGTGACAGGGGCAGAAGATATCTCAATGAAATAATGATGTTCAGCTCTTGAAAAACTAGTAAATTGCAGAGTGTCAGCCACAGCTTCTTTCTACAGCACAGAAAACACTGCATTCAGAGACACCAGAGGAAGATGTGAAATAAAATGCCTGTAACAGTCTTAATTAGCAACCTCCTGAAGAATCTTAGTAAGAAGCAATTGTTTGGGAAGAAGAAAAATTATTCACTCAATTTGTGTTGGTAATATACTACACATCACTAGGAACTCTTGTAGACATTCTTAGCAAAAGTCAACTCACAGGATGGACATGCATTGTTGGATTCATCATGAGCTATCTTAATGCCACAGAATGAGTGCCACTCCATGGGACTGTTGCAAAAAATACAGTTGCTGTTATAAATTTGAGGAGAAATGTAAGAGAAGCAGAAAGTGAAAGAGCACAAAGGGAGCAATGAATCTCTACTGTAGGTGAAGCCCTAGCTCCAGTACTACAACAATCCTCAGACCCATAAAAAATGTACAATTCTGGTATCCATTGCTCCTTCTTCAAAGCTTCTGCCATCCCAACCTTGAAGAAATGCATGCATAATTTACTTAATTATTAATTTTCCATAAGCTCTATCATATTCTTTTTTATTTTCCAGTTATACAGCTACCCTTGGCAATCTCCATTCATTTTTGCTTTTCTATCATGAAGTAAAGTGAAACATTGGATGATTTTAAGTACAGCCAAGTGTATATTATTAGATGTGGGATATTTGAAAAGGCAAAGTAATACCCAGGCTTATCCTGAGAAATATGGTATATCCAGTTTCTTGTCTCACATATATAGTTGGCTTTTTACTAAATTTTGCCTGTTTCTTTCTTGCTTGCTTTCTCCCTTTCTTTCTCTTTCTTTCTCTCTCTTTCTTTCTCTCTCTTTCTTTCTTTTTCTTTCTTTCTTTTTCTTTCTTTCTTTCCTTTTCTTTCTTTCTTTCCCTCCCTCCCTCCCTCCCTCCCTCCCTCTCTTCCTTCCTTCCTTCCTTCCTTCCTTCCTTCCTTCCCTCCTCTCTCTCTCTCTTTCTTTCTTTCTTTCTCTTTCTTTCTTTCTTTCTTTCTTTCTTTCTTTCTTTCTTTCTTTCTTTCTTTCTTAATAGAAGGTCTTGCTCTGCAGCCCAGACTGGAGTGCAGTGGCATGATCATGGCTCACTGCAGCTTTGACCTCTCAGACTCAAGCAATCCTCCCACTGCAGCCTCCTTAGTAGCTGGGACTATAGGCACAGGCCACCACGCCTGGCTATTTCTTATTTTTTGTAGGGCTGGAATTTTGCCATGTTTCCCAGGCTGCTTGCACTTTCATACATAAAACACCCTCCAATTATTTTACTGAATATGTGTGCTATATCAGGGATCCCCTTATTATATACTAGGTATATCACAGTCAGCAAGACAGACATGCTCTGTTCCCTCAGACAATGTATAGTCTAATGTGGAAGCAGGCATTATATATATAGAAAAATTACAATGCAAGTTGATGGCAGTTACAGTGTACAGAATGATTCTGGAGCTTATTAATGCTAGCCTCAGAAATATCAAACAAGTCGTGGTCTATTTTAATGTGTAGAAGACCTCTGGGAAAACTAATCCCAGGCCCTCTCTTGAATTCTGATTCACCCTAAGATATTTCCTGACTTCCAAATAAATTGGTATGATTAATCTCTTTTTCTTCAAGAAAATCTACTTAGGCATTTTCCTGATGTGTCCAACACTTGCACTCTTTGTTCTTATCCATGTAAATCCTCAAAGCATAACCTCAGCCATAGTAAACAAACAAAAAAACCCATAGCCTAGAACTGTCCACTAAATCGGGATGTAGTAGTTTCAACACAAATGCCAAACTACAGTTTGTTGAGAAAGATTCTGAAGTCACATTTGAGATCAGGAAGAAAAAGGGCCTATGACAATATCTGACCTGAAAATAAGAAGGGGAGGAATCACTCCTGTTTGTCATTCCTGTGGCAGCTGGAGCACATCTTCTGTGGCAAGGCAGAGAGCCCCGCTACAAGGTTGTGAGTTAACTGAGAGCTAAACATTGCCCTATTCAGTTCTGGCACTTATTTGGAGGCTAATAATTGTACATGAGGGTGAAATTTTATATAGACTCCCTCTACTGAGACTTATCACTAGGAAAATTCTTTGTGATTAAAATCTATCCCACATTTTCTAAATAAATGGAAGAGGAATTGATGGGAATTTTACTAAAAATGAAATATATCACCCCACTCTTCATTACCACATGATCAAATTGTGCCTTTCTAGTGTATATGTCTTTAGTTGCATTAGTATTTTGATACTATTATCTTCTACATTTCTACTCCACCCAAAAAAGATGGCAGTGCTAAATACAAGAAAGTTAAAGTGTATCAAATTGACAAGATACGACAAACATGTAATAAAAGGGGCACGTTTTGTCTTCTAACTTTCTGATGACCTGGTCTCAACAATCAAAGTACTTATAGGATAAAAATTCATGAAGCAAAACGAAATAAGAAAAAAATATATACACTAGTACTCTAACAAACCCCTTGTGAAATTCAGTATAAACTCACAAAATTCTTTTTTTTTTTTTTTTTTTTGTGTGTGTGTGAGTGTGTGTGTGTTTGTGTTTTTTTTTTTTTTTTTGAGACGATGTCTAGCTCTGTCACCCAGGCTGGTGTTCAGTGGCATGATCTTGGCTAACTGCAACCTCTGCCTCCCAGGTTCAATTGAGTCTCTCCCAAGTAGCTGGGACTACAGGCATGTGCCACGGCGCCCAGCTAATTTTTGTATTTTCAGTAGAGATGGGGTTTCACCATGTTGGCCAGGCTGGTTTCAAACTCCTGACCTCAGGTGATCCACCCACCTCGGCCTTTAAAACTGCTGGGATTATAGACATGAGCCACCACGCCCAGCCAACCTTCCCCCACAAATTCTCATACTTTCCTCTGAAATAAAAATATTTTGATATGAGCATATGGTCACTGAATTTTTCACCTGAACAAATTGTGATGTTTGTTCTAATAAGATTTTTCTTTGTTTCTTAAGGAACAGGCATTTTTTCAGTTTTCTCTTTACCAGCACGTTTCCTGGGTCTTTCTCCTTAAGTGGACTGTTTGTTCTGAACACCTTGTCATTTCACATGCTTATTTGGCACTTCCCTAAGTGCTTATAAAAAGCCTTTCAAATAATCATTCAACCAGATGAAAATTTTAGAAGAGAATGCAATTTGTACTTTTGTTGGGGGTAGGGTGGGCAATATAAAGAAAATTATTAATGTTTTCTATCCCACTTACACAGGCTCATGGTGAAAAATGTTTCTTAGTTTATTGCCTTCATCTGAACAATCTATGTAGAAAATCTGATCAAATAACACTCTTTAATAATGCATCATCTCTCACTATTGACATTCTTAAGTTGTGTTGACTTTTACAACACTGATTGTAAGGTAGGAGAAGCCTAACATTCATAAATTTAGGACTGATATTTAAAATATATATTCTCTGCTTGGAGCATTTTGAAAGTTATTTGTATGGTGTCTGGGGTCAAATATATGTTTAAAAAATATTTCTGCCAATGGTTTATGAAACAAATGTAGATAAGTATGGACTGGTATTTGTCTCTGCATTTTCTTCTCATTTGGTAGAAAAATAAGACATACACCCTGCTGTGTATCAGGGTTGCACTTTAGTTATTGGGTATCCAGTGGATTGATCATGAAGGGACTGATTTGTGAGTGGTGAGTTTTCTGATTTCAACACTAGCAAAGGTGTTTCAAGAGTGTTGTCTCCTCGGTCGGTATTCTAATGACCTTTCAACACTGAATTGAGATAAAGCAATGGATGCTACTAATAGAATTTGCTGCAGAGAGGCCCATGGTGAATTGCTGACTTTACCATGAACTCAGTGCTATGTGACACTGAAACAAAGCTATAGTAAAGAGAGCAAAAGTGAACAGAAAATAAAGAGAAAGTACAATTATGTAAAAAATATGAATATTCAGAAGCTGTGTAAAACATTGTATAATTTAGCATTCAACAATTTTGTTTGTTAAATATGCAGCCAGGAAGCTGTCTTCTTAGGTTAAATAAGCTCTATGGCAATGCACATGTTTTATGCTGCTTTGTAATACTTAGGATGGTATTATATATTATAATAAACAAAACGCAGGAATGTCACGGTTGCCTAAATTCCTATCAATTATGAACTTAATTTTTATACACATTTAATGCTTATCTCATTTCAGACTTTGCTATACTGAGAAATTTTCTTTTAAAGAAAAATGGTTTATACAGTTCACTTCCTGCCATAATCAAGGTCTTTCTAACCTGATATCTGAAGGTTATGCTTCAGTGAATAATTCAGTACGTTAGTGAAACTCTGGCAGCAAAGAAAGTGCTAATCTTAGATGGAAGCTGTGAGGGATATTAAGAAACAATTGCAAAAAGTGACATATTTAATAGAGAAAGATTACGCTGTGCTACATCTATTTAATTTGAATTGAATAAATTTTGCCAGTATTTGATGAGATGCAGACTACAAATTATGTGAAACTTCATAGTGTCACTGAAGTCTAAGAGAGAGAATGAAGGCCTTAAAAATATTTTATTGTGATTTTGTAAACTTCCCATTCAAGAGAATTCTGAAGAAACCGAAAAAGAATTCACTCCAGAGCTTTGTTGATTTGAAATAAAAATAAGGGACAGTAGAAGGTGATTTGCCAAAAAATAAATGAAGTGTAACAAGGCATGGACCTAAAAGGGAATAGCCATGTGAGTTTTAAAAACAGGGTTGCCTTCCGGACTGTAACTGAGCGAGGCAGGCTTCCTCCTCCATTTTTCAAAGGAGATTTAGTTGATCTCGTTAAGACAAGTCTAAAACTATGAATAATTGTAAGTGTGAAAAATGATATGGGGGCAGTTTGGGGCCTTGATCACTAACTAGATCCTCAGATGAGCCCATCTCTGACATTTGCAGTTATCTTCTGCAGTGTGTTCACTTGACATAATTTCTACAAAAGAAAACGTAAATATCTCAAATGCGTAACCTAGCACTACTTAGTTTGGGAACTTTAGAATGTCAAATTTATTAAAATATTAACTTGAACGGTATTTAATTGTGAGGAAGATGTCTAGCATAAAATGTCACAGACCCATTCCCTCTACCCAGAATCTGTCCCATGAAAAGTACAAGTCCACATCAAATAATTTGGAAAACATAAATACTTTCCCTTTCTCGGATAGTCACAATATAATTTAATATATTAAAAATTCTAAAATGTCCTGAAGTAAAACAAATTAAAAGGTTAAAATATATATTAACTAAACTAGCTGCTTAATCTCAAATCTCCCTAACTTATTTGGCTTCCAAAGTTGATCCCCACTGCAGATAATATCTACTAACATTCTGCAGAACACATTTTTGTGAATTGCTTCTTACATTGCTTTACTTATTTATTTATTTATTTTTGGCTAGTTTGAATTGATTTTTTTTATACTTTAAGTTCTGGGGTACATGTGCACAACATGCAGGTTTGTTACATAGGTATACACAGGCCATGGTGGTTTGCTGCATCCTTATATTTTATCTATTATATATCCTTGGGTCACCAAAGTTTCTTCTGTCTTAGCCCACATTGGGACATGGATTTCAGTTTTTTAAAGTTAGTGGCCTTTTAAAAGTGGAAAGAATCATGGCCTTGCTATCTTGCTAACTGTGCTTCCTGGAGTCGTGTCTATACTTTCTTGAGCATTAGCCCCCTCATCTAAAATTGAGCATAGTAACGCTGCATTGCTAAAGTGATGCAAAGATGAAATGTTACCTTACATAAAAAATTTAGAACAGTACCTCTAGATGGTAGCCTTTTAGTGTGTGGCAGGAAATTATTAAGAACATTATTAAAGGAAACCTAAAAACCAAACCAACTAATTAGACTATTATCAATATGCATTTGCATGCTATAATAATACCACAGCATCTTTGAAGCACTTTAACATAGAAAGCAGCCTCAGAACACAAGTCCACTGGGTTTCTGATCCCTTTCCTGATTAGCCTTGTGGCAGATTGAGAAATAAAACCTTGCCCATTTACTTACGGTGGCAGATGCTGTCAGTTTCCCTGCTCGCATCCTGCAGACCTTACTGATTCAGCGTATTCCTGCCAACTTGCAGTCACCAGCCAGCTGTGTGTGGGCTAAGTATGCCTGCGGGGCTTTTTATCTGGCCACTTGGTCCATGTGCAGCAGGCTGAAAGTGCTGGAGGAATCTATATCACCCCCCCAGGATGTTTCAAGAAATTTCTCTTGAGAGTTGAATATAAATCCCCCAGTTCACTTGCCCTTAGGTAGGATAATTCTGAGCTAAGGACATTTCTCAGAATTTCCTTGAGGAATTAAGCACCCTTCCTTCCCTTGTGGTGTTCCCTGTGCTTTCCAAACAAACTACTTGAGCTCGAAGCTTTTTCTCAAAGTCTGGTTCTCAGAGAAACCAACCTAAGACACTTGCAACTCCTTAGAGTGGACAGGAGAAAGCCTGTGTAGATTGTCATGCACACACAGAGAGTTTCCTCAGGGATGCTATTGTCTTGGTCAAGCTACTTTCAAATCCAGGCTTCAAACTGCAGTTGTATGAGTTCCACTTGACTTCATCATCCTTTCCTAAAAATTTTAAAGATTTATTTTTGGCAACATTATGAAAATATTTTTAAAAAATGAACTAGCTGAAAACTGAATCCACACTACATATAACAGGGAACCTCATAATATGATTGACTCTTGAGTTTCAAATCATCTTATATCCCCGGACTCAATGCTGAAACAGTTCAAAGTCCTTATCAAATGTCTTGAAATTTTCAGGGAAGAATATGAATTCTCATAATTCCCTTTGCCTCTGGGACCATGCTTTTAGGCATGCTCTTTAACTTAAACACAATTCCCACTCACATGAATTAGCAGTAAGTGTAACTAACTGACTTTACTGAAAAATGGGGTGGTTGGAAGGCCAAAAGTAGTTTGTATAGTAACAGAAAGGAGAGCCATTCTTCTGCCATAGAGCATTAGCCAATCCATTGTCAAAATATTATCTGGCCACTATATTCTATGCATTATAAAATATTCTCTCCACTATGGTAGATGCTACCCTGGACTTACCTTAAATCCATTCACTAAAGCAAGCTGTCTCTCACGCTTCAACCCATCTTTATCTCTCCTTTCTTTACTTCCCTTCCTTGATAAACAAATTATTTGTTGCTTGGACCCTTAGAGTTTCATTATCTCCCCTAAAAACAATGCAAGGTATTTTCTTCTCAGGTTGAGAAAAATTCTGGTGCCATTTCTTTACATACATATACCATGTACCTTGCATATACTGTGTAGTTTTTATTTAGCTAAAGAGATTAGCAACTGCCATATTAATGGGTTTTTTTTTTTTTTGCAATTACTTTTCTTTTCACCATGCCAGAGCAAATAGATGTGGTTACATTGTGGCATTCAACACAAAATTATGAGACAGGGAAATATTATTCAACTAGTTATAAACTTAGTTTATCTTTAGGAGAAGCAACATAACTATAATATTAGTATCAAAGTTTTAAAGAAATTGTTGTGTAAAAAAAAAAAAAACTAAGAAATTCTGACTCAAATTAAAGTCGATACAAATAGAAATATTATAAAGAATGGGCAGGTGTGGTGGCTCTCTCCCGTAATCCCAGCACTTCGGAAGCCGAAGAAGGAGGATCATTTGAATTCAGAAGTGTAGGCAACTTGGTAAAACCCCATCTCTAATAAAAATACAATAAAATAGCCAGGTGTGGTGGTATGCTCCTGTAGTCCTAGCTACTATGGAGGCTGAGGTGGGAGGATCTCACTTGAGCCTGGGAGGTGGAAGCTGCAGTGAGGCAAAATTGCGCCATTCCACTCCAGCCTGGGTGATGGAGCAAGACCTTTCTCTCTCTCTCTCTCTCTCTCTCTCTCTCTCTCTCTCTCTCTGTGTGTGTGTGTGTGTGTGTGTGTGTGTGTGTATACACACATACATACATATATATATAAACTAAGAAGTCAGTAATGTAGATGGCCAACAGAAATGGCAAGAATTATGAAGAAGGTATTTGATGGATTGAATGAAACTTTTGAAATATTTCCTGGGGTAAGGGAGAAATAATTAAGTTAAAAATGTCTTGGAGAACGTTTGTCATAATCCAGGGCCCATTTTATTTATCTCAAACTTTAATAAATTTCTTGAAAATAAATTCTACTGCCAGTTGCACTATTAAGTTTATTTTATCAGAGTTGATAAACTAATTTCAATTAATTGTGACTCTCATTTTACTGTTCAAAGTTTAATACTGATACTATTGGGAAAGTTCTATTGCCCTGGTTATTTCTTTTCTTATTTCTTTTCTTATATATATGTGCACACACATAGATTGGTAGGTAGGCAGATAGGTAGGTAAGTAAATATACAGACAGATATATAGGCAGGCAGGCAGACAGATAACAGACTGACTGAGAGAGAGAGAGAAAGAGAGGGAGAGATAGATGATTGATAGATGATAGAAGATAGAAGTAGATAGATAGATAGATAGATAGATAGATAGATAGATAGATAGAAAAGATAGATAGACAGAAAGACAGATAGATATAGGTACAGAGTTAGATAGAGATGGAGTGACACCTGCAACTTCCGTACTGTTTCAGTGTATGCTCTTCAATATTCCCACTTACAAAATGCATCTTCTATGCTCTTCTAAAGTAAGTCAGCTTCTGTAGACAACTGTGAATTTGAAATTAAGAGCCTAACAAATCTTAGGCTAAGCACTTCCTCGAAGAGGCTTTCTTTTCACCTTTTCCTTAGCTTTTTAATTCTAGATTTTTCTTTCCTAGTCCCCAAATTTCAGAAACCATGACTAAAACTGACCTTTTATGCCACTGTACTGGAATTGTATTATTTAATGTTTTTTGGATAGTTTGTCGGTTAGACTGGTTCCAAAATTTAGGATAGGACAGGATGAAGGCTCAAACAACCTTTCTGAATGCCTCTGAACTTCAGTAGAGTTGTTCATTTATTCAACAAATAGGGGTCAAGCATTCTGCTAAGATTAACATAGATAAAAGCAAAATGAATCTTGGTGTAGAACAAAATTGAATTTTGTTTTTTTATTTGTCTATCTTTGGGGTTAATGCAGTAAGACATTAGTGTTTATACTAAATATATAAATATTTATCTTGTATTGACTCAATAGGCCACAGCCCAACTTCAGACTTCGCTATTCGTATAATTTATTTCAAAGATGAGACTAAAATAGTTAAGCAAATTTCATCTATGCTTCTTTTTGTCTTTGCATAGCATTTTTATACTGTTTTTTTCCAAAATATTATCTATATGTTACCTAACTTTATCTTCACAACAAACAATCAACTGAGTAGATTTTGTCTTTGCACCCAATTCATCAATAAGTTATGAGAAGCTTGCAGCCCTTAAGAATGACAAACCTGCTTATTTTTAAATCTTCATCCCAGTCTCTCCTACCTTGGTTAAAAGTCCCATCTCCTAGCTGGCCATGGACAAGTCTTACTATAAGATTGTAGTAGCTAGGGAAACAGTTGTTAAATTGTAAATCCCAACTATCCAATCACTACCTTAAAGCAACCTGAATTGCTCAATCTGTGGTGAGGACTGTGCCCTGACCTGTGTAGCTATTAAACTATTCAGATCATATTACATGTCTCCCAATCATTCTTATTGATACAAACACAAACAAAAGAATAACCCATCAGCTTTTGTCCAAAGTATGTGATTCAGTGGCTTTGTTTAGACACCTCATAGAAAGGACATTTGTCTTCTAAGATACCAGCCTTTCCACTTCTGCCCTAAATCCTATAATTTTCACTTACCTTCTATTTCATTTCCTCTCCATTCATCCATCTCCTCACTCCTGCCTTCGAGCATAGCCAGGACATTTACTATTAAAAGAAAAAAAAACACTGCAGCTTCCAAGTAGTATGCATTTCGTTTTTCCTCCCATTATATTTTTTAAAGTTGAACTTTTCACAATCTGTCTTTAGATAAACTTTAAGTAATATATGCTCTGAGTACTTGATTATATATAAAATTTGAAGTATATTAAATGGTACTTAGTGAAAAATACCTCTTCCTTCCTGGGTTCCATCAGAAGCCCAGCTCTCTGTCCCAGATGCAATTGTTTTTATCACTGTCATTCTTCCAGACAGCCTAAGCATATTTACGCATATATGTTTATATCCTGCTTATACAGCTGATTATATACAATCCACACTGTTCCATGTGTTAATTTTTCCACCTGACAATATATCTTGGAGGCTGGAGAATATCAGTACATGTGAGACATCGCAGCTCTATTTTTGTTGTTTCTTTTACTTGGTTTGCTTATCTCTTTTCACAACTGCTCAGTAGGCATTGCGTAGGGATACCATAATTTACTTACCTCTTGAGCACTCTGGTGTCTCAAATATTTGATACACCTAATGGTTGTCCTCTATACACGTTATTGCTCACCTGAGCATATATATGTAAGATAAATTTCTAGGCATAAAATTGCTTGTATAAAAACAGAACACGAAAAGCTTTGTTCTAAGCTTTTCTTTCAATGTGTTACTGAATGACTATGCTCCAGTCAAATAAATGGCTTACTAATCCTCACTAGCCTCTATCTCCTCACTTTCTGCTAACGTTCATCCAGTGCCCTTTTTAAATGCCCTTGCCACTGCCACCACCTCCACGAACTCAAATTTTCCTCTTTTCAGTTAACCAAAATCTTTCTCCTTCATGAATCATTTTCTAATTATTCATTTGATGAAGACGTACTCATTTCTTAACATCTCCAATGCATCTTGTCTATAATAAACTCTTACGACCCTTAATGGTCACAACTTGGTAATGTCATTATTTGTATTAAAACTTAATTTCCTCCTAGGTGCTTTGAGGACAGACTGTATCTTTTTGCTTGGTTTGTTTAACGGCATCATAGGTGTACTTAGCACAGACCTGGACATTTATTAGACTCCTAACAAGTATTTGTTGCAGAAGTATATTGTTAGGTAAATAAATACAAATGAATGAGTGAATGAAAGAAATCTAAGTTTTGCAGAAGACTACATTGAATTCAGTCATAGGGGACTATGTCCATTCTCTGGGACTTTTCTCTTTGTATCTACTTGACTTTTTTTTTTGTCCTTAAAACCTTCTTTTTAAAATAAAACTTTATGGTAATTCAGAAAGTGGAGATGAATTGTAATACTTTCAAGTTCATTGCTGCCCATATAAATTTGGCATACAAATGAAGATGCTGCTAAGACAATGTTATTCTACCCTGCTCATAAATAGATGGTCTAGAAATTGGTTTCTATGTAGTAATTGGGAACATAGGCATTGTCATGGAATACCTATCTTCATCACAGCTTGAGGAAGTGTTGCCTTTTTTGTATCCTCTCTACTGCTTTCTTTTAGAGTCCAGATTCCACTGGAGTTTGGAAAGAAAAAAAAAAAAAAAAACCCCTAATCTTAAAAAAAAAAAAAAAAAAAAAAAAAAAAAAAATTGGTGGGAATNTTTTTTTCTTTATACTCTCTATGACCTACTTATGTATGACTTGTGATTAAATAAGATTTAATAGAAACTTACAAATTCCTTGAAAAGCTTTGCCATATTGGTCCGAATATAGAGCTTGTCATTTAAAAATTTATTTGGCAGGTTCAGAAATGTAGTTTGGAAAAAAAAAAAAAAAAAAAAACCCTAATCTTCACGTAAAGCCAAATGCATGACCTCTGACTGGTTCTGGGGTACATACACAATTGAGAGAACTGCTATCATAGGCGATATTAACCATGTTTACTCCCTCCACTGTACAGATAATAGAACTGGTGAACTTGTGTGATAAAGCTCTGTCTTTCTTAATAGGGCAGCCTATAAAAGCCATTTTCTTGTCTCTGAATCCCTGGGTTGGGTAAACTGTAAAATAATTATTATAAATATTAGAACTAAAAAAAAATTCAGACATTCTCAAACTGTAGGAAGAAAACTATTTAAAATGCTGATTACAGAATATTGTGATATAGAAAAAAGATCAACAAATTAGAAATTACAATAAAAATAGAGAGAAAGAAAGAGTCTTAGCCTTAAATCTGTCTCTATGTCACATTCTCCAGGTCCTTTTCTTCCCGGTCCTCCATCTTCTCATTGAATAAATAACGATTTAGACTAGAAAATTTGAAGGTCCATTTAAGTGCTAATGATCTATTTAGGAGAGAGAACTCTGGAGATAGAAAACCTGCCTCCCAGATATAGTTCCACTATTTCGTGCTAAGTGAGTCTTGGCAAGTTATTTAAGTCTCTGAGCCTCCATTGCCTTATTTTTTTTTTATTTGGGACTAATGTTGCTTTCTTTAGACAGTTATTCTGGGTTTAAATGAAACAAAGTTAAGTATAAAACTCTGTAAATTCAGACTCACTCCATACAAATAGTATGATTCTAATAGTATTGTTAGTTTTTTTTTTTAATTATTAGTAGAGGCAATTCTCATTCTCATTTTACAGTGATTTTTAGGTAGAATATGTGGTGAAGAAGCCTGGTGTGCAACACATTGATTTCCATAATCTAAGCTCTATTTTATGCATAAGGATTAAAACTTTGGGAAGGTGACATTATCTCTGTTAGCAATAGCTTTCAATATCTCTAGGAAACAAAAAAAAATCTTTGTTTCTTAAAGAAAGGAATAAATGTCAATATAAAAGAGCCAAATACTATTCAGAAATGTTTCGAAATAAATACCAAGAAATGCTTAAAGTTTACTAAGCTTCATGTATTTCTAACAATTATAATAGCAATAGGTAACATTTTACATTTGACTTCCAGATATTCTCCTAAGGCCTACATACATTGACTCAATTAATACTGAAATCAGCTCTATATCTTTTTAATTTTGCAGGTGAGATGAATTGAGAAACGGGTTAAATAATTTGTTCAAAGTTACAATAGTTAGTAATTTAGCCATCAATTCAGTTCACATTTTCAGTTCATAATCCAAGATGACAAATATAAACTACCTCACTTACAATAGGTGTTGAATAACAACAACAAAAAAAACTAATAGTAATAATTACTCCAGACTCTGATATCAGCAAGAATCACAAAGGGAAAATTTAATACTGACACTTTTTATTAATCTCATGTTTTTAAATATGGAGAGAGAGAGATAATTTGGGATGGGAAGTCAGCATGTAGCAGAAGGAAGAGTTGAGAAAACGATACGTGAAAGTTCATTATGATTTTTGTCCCCATGAGGTAAAAATGAAAGGGCCATTCCTTAGAACTTATCATTTCTGAGGCAGATGAACATGAATGGCAACTGCGCTGTTGCAGCCAGTTACAATAACGCCAGCAGCAGAATGAGTAACAGAACAGCAGTTAGCATTAGTACATAAAAGATGCTACTGAGCATCCAAATTATAAGGAAAAGTGCATTATCCAGTTAGTTTATTTTTTCGTCAAATATTTGTATGTCTTTAAAAAATCGTATCAAAATTAATGAAAAAAAAAGTAAAGAAATGCTTATAATTAAGCACATCCACCTGCCCTTGGAAACAGGAGTACAATGTTATCTTGTCATGTATTTCTTCACGAAGGTTTTCATTATTTGTCTTTTATATAATTTATTTTGTTTGGTTATAAAATGAACATTTTTGTAATTAGTGACATTTTTTCTCTATTCCAATGAGGAACTAAATGGAAAGTCTAAAACCAGCAAACATTATTATTGCAATAATGGTATCAATGGGGAGGAATTGGAAATTTTGAGGAACTTTAAATTGCCTTGAATTCTTTATGTTTAAAAAGTCTTAGAATCTGAAGGCAATGATATCAAGGATTTTGTCAACAGGAATTGGTTAAATACCTACATTAGAAAAGATGCTATCTCATTGATCATAATGCATTACTTTCCACATGCGCAAAATGTTATTTTTAATAAAAGGAGGCTGCTTGAAATATGGCAAAAGTCAGTGTGAGCATGTTTATATAGAAATAGAGGACTGCGGGCACAGACAATCACAGAGAACGGAAGGAGAATCGTTTTCTCAAAACTCAAAGACACTGAGTTCATTCACATATGATCAAATGTAATTAATAGGCCTAAACGGTTTGCCAGTGCCAAGAGATCCAGACTTTCCTTTGCTTCATTTGCTTGTTTTATGAAATGTCTTTGGTATAGGCACTGAAATGTACAAATACACCTTATTTGTACATGTATCAGTAAATGAGAAGTGGCATTATCAGAGACATCACCATTTTATTTAGCCTTGAACATCAGGATTATGTTTCTTCAGAAGGCAGTGAGAGATGTTGTCTACCAAGTATTAGATTCTATGCTTGTTAACTCAGAACTACACTAAATTAGCTCTAGAAATTTTGCCACCCCTGGATTTAAGACAGTTCCTCCAAGTCCTTTGTTTTAAATCTAGTCTGTACTTAAGTAGGGAAGAGCATCTCTGTCTTACATTGTCTGCAGAGTTTAAAGCCACTGGTTTCCAGGACGACACTTGAAACAAGAGTCACAGGAAACACTCTGTCTTCTTTAAAAAAGCAGGAAAGGCGAAATATATGCTTAGATTTCTAGAAATATGTAACTAGCAAATACGGTTCTATAAAACAAGTACCCACATGAAAGACAGAAATAAATGAAGAGTCCTCTTAAAAGTGGAGACTTCATTTCTTGCTTTTTTACAGTCCTAACTGCATGTTTATATAACATGTATATATATACACACATATATATAGCATTACATTTAAAAATCTAATATAAATGCATGTATGTATGTATGTACATTTCCAATAAATAATTATAGAGATAAATGAGCAAGAGGCAAGAGACAGACAGAGAACAAGGCAGATTTCTAAAAGAGAAGAGAAGGGAAGGAGACAGAGTAAAAAGAGAAGAAAAGAAGAGAGAAGAGAGAGATTCTATGAAGAGAGTATCTTTCAGGATCTGGAAACCACTTCATTTGCTTTCATATCCTTTTCTTCCTGGCAGCTATAGGGCTAAGAAGAGCATCCTCACCTGGCTTAGAGAAAAAAAGAAAATCTCTTATCTCTTTTCTAACCCCTCCAATTAAATCCCTCCAACAACCTGTACTTAGTCTCAAAGCATCTTTACATAATGCTGGGGATTGCATTTCACTATACCCTGGAATTGAGAATACTCATTTGTATATTCCAACACTTGGAAGGAAATTATTAAAATGAAACCAAGTCAATCAGTGGTCTGTACTTTAGAATCTATACCACAGCACAAAAACGAACAAACAAACACGGAAATGTAGACAAAGGTAATATTCAGAAAAAATATAGATTGACATCATAATAATTATTAAATACCAATTAAAAGGTATATGTTCAAAGCATGAAGATGAATATTTTTTCATAGCATCATAAATGTTCAAGTTGTCTTAAACCTAAGAAAAAATAAAATTATATCTCCACCTAGTGGATACTGATGACAAAGCAGGCGCTAAGAAGTAAAATCTAACAAATTCCTACCATGTAATAAAAAGCAGCAAATCAGGCTTGACATAAAAATATTGGAAATGAACCCCACATTGGTTTATGATATTTCAAGAGATTCTAAGAAATGATGGGGCACCCTATTTCCAATTGTTTATCTAAGACCAGCTTATACTCTGTTACAAAAATGGTCCTTACCCCTTTGTCAGCAAAATGTTTTCACTGAGCTGTAGTAAAAGCCAACTGTATATCTACACATTTGGATTGTGCACTGAAGTTGGTCTTTGGTGGGAAAATACAAATTTTAAATAAAATTAGGGAGCTTCACTATTATCACTGGGTCCAAAGAGAATTCCAGATTAAACAGAAATAGAAGAGAAAAAGAGATCCTTGGATTGCGTTATGGACCTTCTCTTAACAATTGTTTGGATACTTCTGTGTGAAAATCTGGACACTTAAGGAAACTCATTCAATACCAATGGTTATGTACAGATTATTGGGTGTCATTTAATATCTTGAGGAAAACTGTAGTATTTTTTAACCACTACAAGCATTTTAACACTAGGAGAAATGAAAAATTTTATTTTGGATTTCCCCCTTAAGTGTTCAAAGGAATGTTATAAATATTTAACAACAGTGATTTACGGCTATAAGATCTAGAGCAGTGGGCTGAAGTAATCTGCACTATGTAATATGTTTAGCACAATAATGTTCATCACGAAGATGTAAATATGGGGTGTGTGTTAGGCAAGGGTGAAAAATGCACTTCCTGGAGAGCCAAAGAATAGATTGCATTAAAATACCATGATTTGTCAACACAAAAAAGTACTTTGAATTCTTGCAAGAAAACTTAAACCATGTTTAAGTTTTTAAAAATTATTGAGCCCAAAGCTAATGATGATAACTTTAAAATCATAAAAAACAAAGAAAAAAGAAAAGAAATAATTTTTTAATGGGTATAGTAAAAAGTAATATAATTGATAGATTCCCTATGACAAACAGGGATGAAGATTTATGATTTATTAAGTAGATAACCACATATCTAAAAAGGTACATTTTTCCTAGCAAAAAAAAAAATCAACAATAAGAAAATCATACCACTAAAAACTGTAGTTGCATGTAAACAGTAAAATAAAATGACAACAGAAAAATGAAAGGAATACAATTTTAAAATGGTCCAGCAACTGATATGCTGAGATATTTTTTGCTCTTGCTTTTATGGTTTGTTTCTATTTCTAGTTTGATTTTGTTTTTAATTCCTCAGACTTTTAAATTATAATTTGCCATTCATTTCATTTAGAAATTTTGTGATATATTCTTGTTTTATAGGTAAGCCTGTCTCAACTACATTTTATATTGATAGTTTCAAATACAATGGACATAACATTTCCTACCCAATTTCATTTTCTCTTGGAAGATTGAAAGTAATTTATAACCTTCTTGTGTATTTTTTTATTATTTCTCACAGTCTTTTGCTGTCCTTGAATATGGAAAAGATGTTGAATGACGTTTTCATAATGTTAGCATATTAAATTTTCTGCTGGCTACTTCTACGATTTTCAAAATTTACATTAAAATACAATTTTCTAATTTTATAACTTTTTTAAAAAAAGAACAAAAACTTGTAAAAACATTAGAAAAGATTTTAAAAATATTGTTATTGGCAAATTATCCAAAACTCATGAAATTAAATCATGTTTACTAGTATTTATTGTAATTTTTCAGGCCCGTGTCTCAGTAACTGAGATAGCTAATTTAGTCATATAGTTTCTTCCAGCATATAGTAACAAAAATCAGGCTCTTTTTCCACATGTATATTTCTGCAAATGCTTTTGGATTTTTTTTCCTAAGCCTTTTCCTCATTTCTTGTGAAACTAAGTATGGATACCATGCCTCCTGTTGTCTTTCTGCTAAAGATTTAAATTTAAGAAATAACAGATGCCTGTCTAGACAACCCTAAAATTGTTTTAGTTACTGATGTATGGATGACTGATAAATGTCATCTTTCTGCCTGCAGTGCATTTTGAATCTAGTCTACTGACATTTGTCTATAGCTGACCTGTGTCTGTAATTTAGATTTACATGAAACGTTTAAGTTTTACAACTATAAACCTTTCAATTTCATTGTTCCTACTCTACATTCAATACAATAAAACAATTAGATCCTGTACCATGTTTCTTCTTCCTCACATGGATATTTTTAATTAAACCAGCAGGGAAGATTGTAATCAAACGAAAGGCAATGGAATTTACTTCATCCCTTACCTAGTGAAACAATTATTAAATTCCCTAGCTTCATATTTCTCATACCGATAAAATTAAATCTGCAGCTCTGCTAGGAAGGGCAAGAAAAAAAAAAAGCAGTTCCAAGTAATCAAAGCCTATAGTTCTTCAGAACAATAATGCAAAATACATAATTCTGTTGTCTGGAAAATTGTTAGCTTACTCCTGTAGATTTCATATCAGTTTTCCTTATTTTGGCATTATTGGGAAGTGTTCCTATATTTTACACATAATAACAGAACAGTAGTCCTTAGAAATGTGGTTATAAGCCCTAATTAGGTTATTTCTGAACCATGTTTTTATAGAATAATGGCTTACCTTGAGTTGACCCATGATTCTATTGAAAGAAATAGTTTTCCTTGCCTATACTATAAGTGTGAAATTATCAAGAACATGAATATGAAGAAGTGCTTTTCAGGTTATGTGTCTATGGGCCTATGTTAGACATCTCATTACCCTGATACAGTGTGACATGTGACATTCCCACTTTTCACCTTTTACGCTGTTTACACTGCTTGGACAAGTTTAAAAATTTATATGAAAGACAATCATCCTTACATTTCAGACATACGGAGGAAACAATTTACATAATTTCTAGCCACTAAAAAGAAAACAAAGAATTTGAGCAGCTATAAAAGTGATAACTTTAGTAACATGAACAGTGATTGCTGACAGCCCTTCATCTGATAAAAGTTTGCACTAGACTGTTAACTAGCAATAGCCAGTGAAGATGTACTTTCCATGTGCATACCCTTTTTTCAGCACATATCTCAAATATATCGGTGTCTCACTTATTTGACAGTGCAATTAAGAGCAGAAAATATAACATTTATCGCTATCAAATATTTGACTCATGGTAGGTACTCTATGAATATTTAATGAATTAATAAATATTAAAAGAATGAATAAATGTGTTGGGTGACATGTTGTTACTAAATCCAGAGACCATCTTCTTTAACACCAAAATATCAAAAACACTTGTTAACGTGCCACAAGGCCTTCTAAAGAAACATGAAAGTCATAAATAAAATTAAGCAGCAGATAAAAGCACAAAGAACTTGAGAAGGAAAAGAGGGAGACCTTCTAGATAAGTATATATTTGCATAATATGAGAGGAGGAAAGAAAACAATTAAGATGGACATAATTTTATAATATTTTTATTATGAATGTGAAACTTGAAACTGCATTAATTGAAGGAACTTAGTAAAAATTAGGCTGCAGTCCCAACCTCGTGGCTCTTTATGATTTATTTCGTCTGGATTCAAAAATAAATTCATGTTCTGTGAGGAATGCTGACTGTAATTTATGAAATGATTTATATGGGCAGATGCAGACGACTTTGGCTGAAATTGGTGTTTGGCCAGGGATACAGGAAATGGAGTTATTATATCTGTGGTCAATGTTACTGTGTAAATGTGACTAGAGTCAATACAAATTTTTCAGACAACATAATTAGTAAGATCATAATGATTTTTGAAAGCAATTTACAAAAATAAATTATGCTATCCTATACCATTTTGGATATGGGTATGGATACAGAAAGTCAAAAATAGAGTACACAAAAAATAAAAGAAATCCTCTTAGAAAAAAAGGAATATTCCTCCAAAGGGGACATGGTTAATGAAATAAAGCAAAATATAGATAAATCCATTATTACTGTTCTTAAAAGAGTTATTACCTCTTCATTAATTTCCTTAGTTACTATATTTCATAAATTTGTCATTTATTCTCTACTAGCTAACATAAATGGAAAGTGAAAAAAGAATTTCTCTCTAAAAATAAATAGTAAGGAGTCATTAATCAAATAATAAAAAAGGCAAAAAATAGTTCATAAAACACAATTAAATTTAGATAAAAGGAAATAAAATTATTTTTAGAATAAAGTTGAGTTTGATTTTCTAAAATTGTCTTTACAAATTACTCAAAATGAACTTTATAATGCTGAGCCATATGCTTTCTTGAAAATTAAGGTATGTAATCTGGAATAGCTATGTGTTTGGAAGGTGAATGTTGCTCTAGTTAGCTCAGCCTACCACATTGCAGAAACCTCAAATTAACTTGCAGTGTGAATGGATAATTAAAAAAATTAGAAGATAGACAAAACAAATGTACCCAGAATGCACTACAGAGATATTAAGAAATATGAGCCGGGCGTGGTGGCTCAAGCCTGTAATCCCAGCACTTTGGGAGGCCGAGGCCGGTGGATCACGAGGTCAAGAGATCGAGACCATCTGGTCAACATGGTGAAAACCCGTCTCTACTAAAAAAAATACAAAAATTTAGCTGGGCATGGTGGTGCGTGCCTGTAATCCCAGCTGCTCAGGAGGCTGAGGCAGGAGAATTGCCTGAACCCAGGAGGCGGAGGTTGCGGTGAGCCGAGATCGCACCATTGCACTCCAGCCTGGGTAACATGAGTGAAACTCCGTCTCAAAAAAAAATTAAAAAGAAGTATGAACAAGACTTTAAGATATCAAAGCTAGAATGCAAAAGTACTAGCTTTGTCTAATAGATATTGTAAAGTTTCACGTTTGACACAGTGGAATAAGTTTTCAGTGGGCTGAACTTCCTGTACCTACTTATTGTTATAAACTCTGGGCAAAATACCATAAAACAACTACCTTAAAAGTATGAAGTATGCACAAAAGCCATCTATTTTGGATGGGAGCAGAAAATTGGAAATATAAACTGTCCAAGGGTGAATGCCCTGTCTTTGTAGCTTTGGCCTACAGGCAGGCTGGCATTGTAACATGACATAGAGTGACTCAAGCTCCTATAAAAATCCTGCTATCTTTCTGGCATAAGAAAGAAACAAGGCAGGTTGAATTTCATCATTGTGGATGGGAGGCAGGACTAGATTGGAGTTCCAACTCCAAGAGACAGAGCAATATGTGGAAGCCTGCATCATAAATTTTAACTCCAGAATGATTGTAGGAAGAAATCAGGAAACCCAAGAGGACCCACAGACCATCTGAAGGAAGTGGATTATTCCTGCAAGACCTTGGAGACACCCCAAATACTGTGATGGTATCCATGGCTGAGAGACCCATAGATGGTTCACATCACAGGACTCTCTGCAGACAACCCCCAGTACCAGCCTGGAGCCTGGTAGACTTGCTGGTTGGTTGAACCCAGAAAAGAGATAATCACTACGGCTCAGCTCTCAGGAGGCCACATCCATAGAAAAATGGGGAGAGTACTACATCAAGGGAATGCCCCAAGGGACAAAAGAATCTGAAAAAAAAAAGCCTTCAGCCCTAGCCCTTCCCTCTGACACTGCTTACCCAGATGAAAAGGAATCAGAAAATCAATCTGGTAATATGACAAAAGAAGGCTCTTTAACACCCTGAAAAAAATGACACTGGCTCACCAGCAATGGATCCAAATAAACAAACAAAAATTACTGATTTACTTGAAAAAGAATTCAGGATAGCAGTTACTAAGCTAATGAGGGAGGCACCAGAAATACACAAGAAGTCAAGGCAGAAATATTAAATGAAATAGCATCATAAATTTAAAAAACCCAAATCTTTAGGAAACATTGGATATACTTATAGAAATGCAAAATGCTCTGGAAAATCTCAGCAATAGAATTTTAAAAGTAGAAGAAATTCAGAGCTCAAGGACAAGGTCTTTGAATTAATCCAATCCAACAAGACAAAGAAAAATATAAGAAAATATGAACAAAGCCTCCAAGACGCCTGGGATTATATTAAATGACCAACCTAAGAATAATCACTTAAGAAGATAAATCTAAAGGTTTGGAAAACATATTTGGGGGAATAATCAAGGAAATGCAAATCAAAACCACAATGTGATACCACCTTACTCCCAAAGGAATGACCATAATAAAAAATAAAAAAATAAAAAATAGTAGATGTTGGTGGGGATGCAGTAATCAGGGAATACTTCTATACCACTGGTGGGAATGTAAACTAGAATAACCACTATGGAAAACAGTGTGGAGATTTCTTAAAAAACTAAAAGTAGAACTACCATTTGATCCAACAATCCCACTACTGGATATCTGCCCAGAGGAAAATAAGTCATTATACAAAAAAGATGCTACATACACATGTTTATGGCAGCATAATTCTCAATCGCAATGGGGACCAATCCAAATGCCCATCAATCAACAAGTGGATAAAGAAACTGTCTCTGCAAATGCCGTTAAATATTTCTTCTTATGGCTGAATAGTATTCATGTATATATCATGAAATACTATATATATATATATATATATACACACACACACACTATATATATAGTATATATATCATCCAAGTCTCTGTGAATGTTCCATCAAATATATAGATAGATAGTATTCCATGTGTATATATCATTATATATATATACATATATATATATATATATATATATATACATCATTAACTATGAAGGTCAAAAAGTAGTAATAAAAGAAAAAAAATCCAACAAAGCATTTAATATAAATAAATAAGATATTAATAAATAATAATATAAAAAGCCCCTTTCAAAAAAATTTTAAAAAGAAAAAGAAAGAAAACAGTCTATCTCTAGCAAACCTGTCCTATAAAAGGTAGATTTTCAGACTGAAAAAACATAACAAAAAACTTGAATCTTCAGGAATAAGGAAAAGTATCCAATGATTATTTAAAACAAAAATTATACCATCATCTTCTTCAATTTATAACATGTGGCTAAAATACATAAGGCAGCTATGTCAGAGGTGTGTGAACCACAGCAACTCTATCTTACATAGGAACAGGGTAAAGTGAGGCTGAAACCTACTGGGCTGCATTGCCTGATGCTTAAGACATTCTAAGTCACAGGATGAGATAGGAAGTCAGCATAAAATACAGGTTACAAAGACCTTGCTGATAAATCAGGTTGCAGTAAAGGAGCCAACCTAAACCCACGAAAACCAAAATTGCAACAAGAGTTACCTCTGGTAGTCCTCACTGCTACACTCCCACCAGCGCCATGACAGTTTACAAATTCTATGGCAATGTCAGGAATTTACCATATAGGGTCTAAAAAGGGGAGTCATTAATAATCCACCCCTTGTTTAGCATATCATCAAGAAATAATCATAAAAATGGGCAACCAGCTGTCCCTTGGGGCTTTTCTGTCTATGGAGTAGCTGTTCTTTTATACCTTTACTTTCTTAATAAACTTGATTTCACTTTGCACTGTGGACTCTCCCTGAATTCTATATTGTGCGAGATCCAAAAACCCTCTCTTGGGGCCTGAATTGGGACCCCAGTCCTGTAACATATTTCTGGTGAACCACAGAAGGAATGATACTAAAGAGACCCCCCCAACCCAAAGGAAAATCATCTGTGTGCACCAATTGGCTGACTTTGGGTGAGTGGAGTAAGTATACCCAGGTATACCAGGGACTGGGTTAGAGGCTCAACCTAGGGGAGTTAGAGTCTCTCCTCAGACAGAACGGGTCAGAGGCCCCTCTTAATAAAAGCCAAGGAAGTTTGACTGACCTTGGCTTAGAGGCCAAACTTAGGAAGGTTAGAGTCCCTTCTAAGATTTAGGGAGTTACAGGCTGCTCTCGGCAAAGCCCCTCTCAGCTAAGAACAGGTTTGGCACTATGAAATGTTAATTGCTGTTCTCTTTGGGTTACTCTGCCTTGCACTACTTGATGATGGCTGCGGGTGACAGAGTTAGGCGTGTGCAGGATTGTGGGATACGGGGAGATTTTTCTTTCCTAAAAGGGGAAACTTGACAACTGATGGGACTGCTGGAAAAGCTCCCTTCAGCTACGAGTGGGTTTTTTCTCTGGTCTCTCGAAGCTCTTCACCTTTCCCATTCTGCCACAGACAATACTTTTCTTCCTACTTTTACTTTCTTATCTTTTCAGCTACTCAGGGCAGCCATTTTGCCTGAGACCGTGTGTTGAAACTCCAAGTTGGAGGTTGGATTAAAGATGATGTGGGGAAAATTTATGCCTTGCCAGTTTGATATAGGGTGCTAAGCAGAATGACTAATTGTAAGGTCGAGCCCTACAGGGTCCTGCGAGTCCCTCTCTGTAAGCCTGGAGGCAAGTAACAGTGGAAATAAAGGCGCAAGACATCGAGAAAGAAAACAGAGCTCGGGCCCAGGGGTCCACTGCCAACCAGAGCGCAGAGTCCAGCAGTGGCTCCGAGTGACTGGACACTCTGACTTTTATTGAGTACAAAGCAGGGCACAGGGTAGGTGGGGTGAGGTAATGGTGGTCAGTGATAGGATCAGATAAATCACGTGTCTTGGAGAAAGGGGCCCAAGTCTTTCAAGTAGCTGAGGCAAGGAGAAAACGTAATGCATCAGCAGTTTTCATACTTGTCAAGAGACAATAAATACATTAAGTTTGTGGTTAATATTACAGATTTTATCTTTTAAGAAAAAAAGAGACCAGGTGCAGAAGCAGAACATGAAAGTAGACATGGAACGTGACCACTGAAACACAGCATCACATAGAGACAGTGAAGCCCCAGGATGTCTGTGGGCCTCCCTGACAGCCGTCAGGCCCACCTGAGCTTGGAGGAGCAGTTTTCTCCCAACTCCCCTGAGGAAGGAGATATCTCAGACGTTTTGCACATCTCCTTCCCTAGCTGGCTACATAGTGCGCGCCTTCCAAGCGCTGGCGCTGCTGCACAGCCAAGGCTCCCTCCAGCAGCCCTTATGCGGGCATGACAGAGGGCTTAGAGCGTCTTGCCTTAGGATCACTTTGTTCACAATGTCACCTCAGTTCCATGCTTCATAACCCGATAATCAGTAAAATTAAAATGTTATATTGAGTATATATATTTCTGTGATTACATATGAATAGCTATGTGATTATTTATGATTATATATAGGATTAACTATGTAACTATATCTCTAATTCTTTTCTAGTTCTGTATTCATATGGGAACAGGCTGAGGCTTCAGACCTTTTTGCCTTGGCACTTGTGGAGTCTCCCACGAGTTCTCCCACTCACAACTAATGTCTAGGTTTTATCACACATATTTAGCTATCGCCAGAACAAAAAATATAATAATTTTTCTTTATGATGTGGCTTGGTCCCAGGGTGATGGTGCCACAAGTCAATCACTAGGGCCACTCAGGAAAAGGAAACCCAGGAGCCTGGAATGCCAGCAAAATGGTAAGAATTTATTGCCAGTCAGATTTCTGTCTTCTCTCTCTGAGCAAATGGTTGAATTAATGGTTAAAAAAAAAAATTGAGGGTTTATATAACAGATAAAAATTGAGTGTTTATATAAAGACCCTGCTGATAAAACAGTTTGTAGTAAAGGAGCGGCCAAAAAACAAAATGGTGACAAAAGTGACCTCTGGTCATCCCCACTGCTACATTCCCACCAGAACAATGACAGTTTGCCAATGCCATGACAATGTCAGAAAGTTACCCTACATGGTCTAAAAAGGGGAGGCATTGATAATCCACCCCTTGTTTATCATATTATCAAGAAACAACCATAAAATGGGCAGCCAGCAGCCCTCAAGCCTTCTCTGTCCATGGAGTAGCCATCCTTTTATACCTTTACTTTCTTAATAAACTTACTTTTACTTTGTACTGTGGACTTGCCCTGAATTATTTATTGTGCAAGACCCAAGAACCCTCTTTTGGGGTCTGGATCGGGACTTTTTTCCTGCAACATCTACAACAGGAACAATTGTTGTGGGGACAGGGACAGTCAGGGAATGCAAATCTACCTCTACATTTATAAGGCTATTGCACTGTACATTAAGTGGTACCAGTTTAACACTACGT
>NW_016107337.1:10126626-10184998 GCF_001604975.1 Cebus imitator
GTGCTGTTGCAATCGGCTTGTCAGTATTTTATTGAAGATTTTTGCATCTATGTTCATCATGGATATTGGCCTGAAGTTTTCTTTTCTTGTTGAGTCTCTGCTGGGTTTTGGAATCAGGATGATGTTGGTCTCATAAAATGATTTGAGAAGAATTCCCTCTTTTTGTATTGTTTGGAATAGTTTCAGAAGGAATGGTACCAGCTCCTCTCTTAAGAGCAATTCCCACATTGGGGGACACACACAAAAAGCATAATTTATGCAAAAAAGTTTAACAATATTTTTCAATACAACACACACTGGGAGAGGTTAAAAGAAAATAAGGACTAACTAGTGAGCAACATTACCACCAGAATGAATGTACCTTAAGGGACAAAGCATTATTAGAATCATGGATTGTTATATGATGATAAAGTAAAAAAAAAAAAAAAAACCATAAAGAAATAACTAATTCTCAATCTACATACATTTAACATATTGCCTATAAATAGTAAAAAACGAAAGTCAAAAAACTAGAAGTAAATGTAAAAGTAAAATGACAGATTTTAATAATAAATCGGGGCTAAAGCTGAATGTGTGTGTTTGTGCATGGAGGTGGGCATATGTACATATATATGCGTATGTGATAGCTGCAGGAGGCAGATAAGGGAGGGTACCAGGAGACTCTCCAATCTGCTCCACAAGTTTTTACATCAAATGCTTTTGTACAGATGAGGGAACCTGTCCAGGGTCTTGTCTGGGCATGCCCCCAGCAGGCTGGCAATCCATATCCAATATTGGTAGAGTGAGGTGGAGCCACTGAAAATTCACATCTCATGCAGGTGGGAGGAGCCTGACGTCTCAGTTCATGTGTGGTGATCTGATATTCAACCCGTGAGGTGTGTGCCTATTGGCAGGACCCCCTTTTTTTATTTGCTGAGAGCTTTCTTTTAATAAATTCTGCTCTTATCATCTTTCAATGTGTCCATGTGACTAATTTTTTCCAGTCCTGAGACAAGAACCTGTATTTTAGTTGTACTAAGGAGCAAAACATCCTGCATCATTAGATAGATAGATAAATAGATAACAGATAGATACATAGATGGATAGACAGGGAGAGAGAGAAGAGAGAGAGAGAGAATTCTGAACACATTACTTAAAGAACACATATGCTTTACTAGTTATATGGATAATTACAAAAATTAAGATTTGTCTACAAAGCAAATTTTACAAATATCAAATATCATTCTGAATTGTTTTTTCAGGTTATACTGATTTAAACCTAAATTTAGCTTTTTAGAAAGCTTAATTTTTAAAAAAATCTAAACTTTTAAAATGTATTTCTAATTAACATTTGAGTAAAAGAAAACCATAATGAAAATTATAAAATATTTATGAATAAAAGACCTTAATATCACTACATATTATATGAAAGTGTACATACCTAAAATTAAAAATTTTAAAGTTAAAATATATATTAGAAACTAATGAAAGATTAAAAATCAATAGTTAAAGCATTCTATTCAAAATATTTTTAAAATAATGAAATAATAGTAGAAAGTATAAAAAAGAAATAAGACAAAATAAAAATGAAGAAGCAAAAAGATTATCCAAATCTAAAGCTATTTCTTTGTTATTAATCTTTAATTAAACAAAGGACTGAAGAGTTTGTGCAAATAAAATTAAAAACTTAAAAATATAAAAACTTACATATCTGTAAAAGTAAAATATTTTTGAGAAGGCATCAAATTATATTATGTCAGTCAATGTTTAATAAAGAAGACAATTATCTATGAAAGTATTACTTTCAAAAAATGAGCTAGTAAGATAGAGTAATCTTGAATAGACATTTAACCATTAAGTTAACTGAATCAGTAAATATTTTTTTCTAAAGCCTCCAGACAAATTTATTTTAAAATTAAGCGTAAGTGATTATGAAGGTATGTGTTAAACAGATATTATAAATACCAACAGAGTTAAAGTATTTGAGATATGGTGCAGCCAAAGGTCTGAAAGTAGGAGTAGTGAGTGGGGTGTGTTTTCCTCTTGATCCTGAGGATTAGGGAGGGTCGAAGCAGCAAATCGAAGTAATATATTCAGGAGAACTGCAAATCAACACTGAGGAATAAAAAGAAAAAGCAATTATGTTATTTCATAGGAGTCAGGAGCTGTTGACAGTAGTATGTAAAGAATCCTTCTACAGGGTAGAAGCAAAAATGGCTGTAAGGGATTGATTGAAGGTAAACTCAGAAAAAAATAAGATTGAGCTGTATAGGATTCAAAGAAGTAGAAAGCAGATTTTTTAAAAAGATAAATTAATTATCCACAGAGATGTAAATATGGATAAATGGATGAAAATAATTTATTGCTAGGTGTGTATGCATGTGAATGTATGTGATCACGACTGTGTGTGTGTGTGTGTGTGAGCATATGCATACACACAAATGTGTATGATGAGAAAAACTGGGGGTAAGAAAAACAAAGACTGGAGAGTTAGTGAAGGATATATATTTTCCCTCTGGAAACTTCTTGGATTAATTTAATAAGGTCTGATTGGACTAGAGTAAAATGGGATGATTTCCAAAAACTATCAAATATGCTTAATGTTGCTGTAGGAGTGCAGGTAGTCCTGAAAGCAATTCCATTTCAAGCCCTTTTTATTTTCAAAAATAGTTATACCATTTGTACCCATCTAGAAATTTAGAGGGAATACTTTTTATTTGGGACAATACCCCTTGAGCTAACATAATACCTCACTGATTTTTGTAAACACAATCTCTAACTTAAATAAATAATAGTCTCTGTCTTTGGCAAGTACAAATTTACAAGTAGCAAGTACAAATTTACAATGCCAATGATAATTGAAGGTCCATGGAGCAGGATGGAGGGGAAAAAGGGTAAGATAATTATTATAACTTAGCCCATAATCACTATCAATGCCAAGTTTTTTCTTTGACAATAAGAACAACAAAAGCACATTGTATTTAAATATTTTTTTAAAAAAACCTTCATGTTGTAGGCATAGTGTTCTAAATCAAGGACTAAATATGGTAAAATGAAACAAATTCCATTTTGTCACTATTCTTCAGATGGTACTGTTGACCTAGATTCTCACTCTTCAGACTAGAATAGGAACTCATACAGTTGTCTGGTCCATAGTAATATAATATCTAGTTGCCATAATAATATAATATCTAAATCAGCTTCTCACAGAAATGAAAACCATTTTTAAGTTTTCAAAGTTTTAAATGCATTTTCTTCTAAAAAAAACTGAAACATATATTTTTAGAAGTAATAATAATAGCACCATTCAAAAATTAGCAATATCATAATATCTTTAAATATTTTTGTTAGATATATTTAACATTTTCTAACTTAGCACACAAGTAACTTGCAACTTTACACCACAGTGAAAAGCATTTTGCTGTTTCTAAATATAATCCTTTTAAATATTTGAATATTCCATTACTTATTTGTAAAGGTATTCTTTTTATTTAACTCAGTTCCTTAATGAAAAGTTTAATTGCAACACAAAACATTGACAATATGAAAACCTGAGTATAAATATAGAAAACAATCTTATACATACAACACACATATGAACATATGAACTGTAAAATCGATCAATGTTCTGATGTTAACTGCTAAGTCTTTCTCATGAAAATTGATAAACTCTTCTGTCAGTTGTGGGTCTGGAGAATGTCTCTGTTCTGATTCTAGGCTAGGTTTGTGTATTCTGTTATTCTGGCTCTCAATCATTTACTAACTGATTTCTGCCAGTGTCACTCATCAGTAATGCATGTAAAATGCATTTGCAGAGGATTATTTTTCAAGTTTGCAAACGTTTAAAAGTAGAGCATTTGTCTTCTACCATTTGTTAAAATATTGTTTCCATAGTGTTTGCAAAACTCTGGCTGTTTCTGTTTCTACTTGTAACTGTACACATTTAAGAAGTTCAAAAACTCCAATGTGCCTATTGCAGGTGAGTAGGGATGCTGAGGAAAGCCTTTTTAAAACCACTGTTACAGTGACAGAATTTCGTAGCCCTCCATGCCACTTGATGGGATAGAAACATCTTTTACTACTGGGAAAATGTTTTTGTTTCTTTAATTTGGATATCTTATAGTTATAGAGGATACGAATTTTGTGTTACATCACTAACATTCTTCCCAGTGGCCATAATGATTCTTGAAAATAGTCTAATAATTACCTGGGGATTTACGTTTTAACTACTTGACACTGCAAATACATAAATTAAACTTAATCTTCCTTATAGTGCACAGCACAAATATAAATTTATTTCCCAGACTATGTAAATATCCCCAGAATTATCCAGAAAAATATTAGAAGCAGTCACATATAAACTGAACAGCAGTCACTCTTCTCTCAGATATCTAGTTCACTATAAGGAGATGACAAACTTTCCTAGATCTAGCCTGGCGGAGTCGCTGTGACGATTTATTTAGTGAATATTTTTCCAGTACTAAAGGATGAAAGTGATGAAATAATATAAAGAGGGAAGGAGAAATGTGTTATAAACTTTTCTTGCTGGTTTGTTATTGTTAATTTGAGGTTTCATGATTTTCTTCATTTTATTATAAGTAATTATGTAAAACTGTGGCATATTTTTGTCTTCTTCAGTCTTCAATAACCAGGGATAGACTAGATGTATGGACAACCTAAGAAACCTCATAAACTGATACCTCTTCAAACAAATATTGTGAGACTACTTACTCTCCAGCACATTTTGATAAGAAGAATGCTAGGGTGTACCAGGGGAAGAAAGGAGAAGAAAGAATTGCTGTGTCAATACTATATTGTCTTGGAGAATTCATCTCCAAACTTCAAGCTCCAAACTTGCATTTTCCACTTAGATTATATGGTTTGGCTGTATCCCCACCCAAACCTCACCTTGAATTGTAATCCCCATAATGCCCATGTGTCGAGGGAGGGACCAGGAGGGAGCTGATTGGATCATGGGGTCATTTTCCCCCATGCTGTTCTTGTGATAGTGAGTGAGCTTTCAGGAGATCTGATTTTCTTTCTTTTCTTTCTTTCTTTCTTTTTTTTTTTTTTAGATGATGTCTCCCTCTGTCGCCCAGGCTGGAGTGCAGTGGTGCGATCTTGGCTCACTGCAACCTCCGCCTCCAGAATTCAGGTGATTCTCCTGCCTTAGTATCCTGAGTAACTGGGATTACAGGTGCGTGCCAGTATGACCAGCTAATTTTTGTATTCTTAGTAGAGACGGGGTTTCACCATGTTGGTCAGGCTGGTCTTGAACTCCTGACCTCATGATTCACCCACCTCAGCCTCCCCTGCTCTTGCTCCCTATCTCTTGTACTCCACCATGTAAGATGTGCCTCTTCCCCTTCCACCATGCAAGTTTCCAGAGGTCTTCCCAGCCATGCAAAACTGGGAATCAATTAAATCTTTTTTCTTTACAAATTACCAAGTCTCAGGTATATCTTTACAGCAGTGTGAAAATGGACTAATACAACAGAAAACTACAATTTCCTCAGGAGAGAGTTTATATAAACGGATGAGATTGGGAGTCAAACTTAAACATCCCATCTTCAAACTACTCAGAGAACTGTCCGCAAGAAGCATTCTAGGAAATGCTATTCTTTTAAATCGTCTTACATTTTTGCTGGTGTTTAACTGCTTAGAGAACATTGAGCAATTTTCATTCTGGTCTTCCTCTTAACCCAGCTCTGACATTTTCAGCATGAATCTTATTAGTGCAAATTCTGGGAAAAAAAATGATTACTTCTATGTCTTGTAAGCATTATACATATGATGCTTTCAAAAAATTCTTCATTTGCTCAATATATAAATGATTATTTGCAAAATAGAGACCGGTAGGAGATAAACGTGATACCCTAAACACTCTTTCAGTAATCACCCTTTTATTCACCCAAAGCCCTATATCAGAACTGCTTGTCCTGACTTTATTTCCACATGCTTATCCCTTCAACTGAGATGTGTCACAACCTTACCTCGTCCCTTATGATTTAGCCCTTTGGGGTCATATGTCTTCAAAATAATAGCTATGAATGCAATGGATGATAACACAATTGGAGGCAGGTGAGTTCCTTGATAATTTGTTTGCATTATTGATTTCATTGCTATAAAATTTAGATTGAACCAGCAATAAGTTATTTCCAATGGGATGGCTATCTTAAATCCTTTATATAACATCAAGGAGAAGACCTACAAATATTTATTTATTTATTTATTTACTTAGATAATGGAATCAAATACCTACCAAAAGATCTCTCTATAAATCTAGGTAGACCATGATTCAGAGTCACCTATGAATGCCATTTACTGCCTTTGTCTGCTGGAAAAGTCATGAAGCTTCTCTAAACCTTTATCTCCTTGTTGTAAAAAGTAGATATTAGTAATACCTACATTATACAAGAGTTTTGAGAGCCAAATTAAAAATGCACATACAGTACTTAGTACAGTATATGGGAAATAAATATTTCCTACTATTGATGTTATTTACTCCAAGTGAACACTAAAATAATTAGGACCCTGTTGATTTAATGGCTTAATCTAGCCTGTTTTTTACTTAAATATTACAGTATACAAACAGCAGAATAAAAAATTATATAACTTCTATGATATCCTCAAACCCTGGAGTCTAGTGACTCTCAGCTATACAATCATGAATTATATTTTTAATATGTATATAGTCAAGAATAATTCTAAGGACAATGCCAATGTATTTTTCAAGTATCCATTTTTTAAAAATAGATTCATTGCAGGAAGCTGGTGTTACTCAAAATCAGTGAGACTCTAGTGTCAATTTCCTTATTTTACTTGAGTATCAATATAACATAATGTGGGGGTAACTGTTTTACTGATGTTGAGAAAATGAAAGTAAAATCACTGTTGAAACAAATGGTAGTTGATGATTCCCCCTTCCTATTAGATGACATAATTGTTAAGCATAATTTCTTTGGGGATGTGTTTGTGATCGAGTCCTATAGACTTCAGTGAAGATAACTTGATTATCTGGTTGCCCTGATGGAATGTTCATGCAGTGAAACTTAGAAAGTTTTTCTGCTGATATACAGCAGCAATTTGATGATTTTAATGTTTTTGCTCTTTCAAAACTCAGATTTCTTTTTTCTAAACACCCAAATGCAGTAATGCCACATATGCTGCCTGATTATTTGGTTTAAGAATTAAACTAAACTCTTAAGTCCAGTTATCATCTTTTTGACAGATTTTGAAACAGACCACCAGAGCTACACTACAAACTGTCAAAAAAAGTTGGTTTCATTTGTATAGCCTCCCCAAGGCCTCGTTACCATTTGGTATCCTTAACTTGCTTATTGAATTTTCACTCAAGTAGTCTGGGTTTCTGAGAATTGTCAAGCTTCTCTAATAGCAAGAAAAGCTTATTTGTAAAAGGGCAATGCAAACATGGCTCAACCAGAATTATGACAATTCACTAATTTTCACCTCTCACATGAGTATATTTGGACATAATCTTCAGTTGGCTCAGAATAATCAATGTCTGGAGAGTTGTTGGTGGAATGTGTATAGATAAAAGAAAACTGGTATTTAATTTTATTTTATATCAAATTTAAATATTTTGTTTTAAATCATTATGAATATTGTAAAATAGTTTTACAGATTATATTAATAGGATGCAGTAGCTTTCTAAACAGAGGAATCTTTTGGAATACCTTTTTTTCTTAAAAAACTAAAGTAATTCTTTTGTACATTTTGACATTTTATTCTGTAGGCCAATATATAGTGTGTGTGTATATATACACAGGGAAGATAGATACATAGATATATGGAGATACGTGTGTGTGTATAATTTTTTATATTCTATCCCAAATGTAAAGTTTATAAAATGACCAATTACTAATGGCACTAGAATTTATAGATTATAGGTATTCTGGATATAAATTAAACAGGGCAAGCCAAGCTGCCACATATGTGGCTGTAAGTTTGCTTAAAAATAAGTCTTTTTTAAACAGGATATCAGGAAGATTTGCACTTCTAGAAGTGCATTTTAGAGAATATATAGAATAATTATCTCATTGTTCAAGTATGTGGGTATTGTATCAATGAAGGTAGTTAACTTACCCATAGTCATATCTATAGCATCAAAGCCACCGTTATCTTGATCCCTAGTTCTGATGGTTTGCCATTAGTTCATGCTACCAAACATTTATTTATTTATTTATAGACAACATCTTGCTCTGTTGCCCAGGATGGAGTGCAGTGGTGCAGCCTGGGCTCTGCCTTCCAGGTTCAAGTGATTCTTGTGCCTCAGCCTCCTGGGTAGCTGAGAGTATAGGTGTGCACCAGTACGCCCAGCTAATTTTTAGCAGAGATAGAGTTCTGCCATGTTGGCCAAGCTGGTCTCGAACTCCTGGCCTCAAGTGATACACCCAGCTCAGCCTCCCAATGTACTGGGATTATAGGCATGAGCCACCATACCCAGTGCCCAATCATTTATTAATTCCAGCTTTCTCAACCCAAACTGGTGTATGCAACAATGAAGTTAACAGAGAAAAGTTCTGGTAATCGCTCACCAATTACCTTTTCTAACCCTCTCCGTACATTTTGAAATTTTTTTGCAAATAGTAGAACAACAATTCAAAACAAATCTACAATCTGAAACTTTTTTCCCTAAGATTAAAAAAATAACTGTAAAAAAATAGTGTTCAAATATGATTTTTTGAAAGTAATTTTTTGTGGTAAATGTGGTAGAAAAGACAAAACGGAAAAGGGAAATATTTTGTACTTTCACATTGGGAAGTTGAATTTTAGTAGGCATAACCTTCTTTATTTCAACCTCAATTACACATACACATCCAGCTGGCAGAGAAGTTCCAGTGTTACTAATTTTATATATTTGCATATGTGGATATACATGCAAATATACACATATGAATATATGCAGAAAAATAAGAGAGAAGACGAAAATTGTCCATTTTTGTTTTGTATGTAAGTCCTTCCCTCATAGCATTTATGTGTTAATTCTTAACTTCAAAGTTCTTTCACATTTTGTTTAAAGATCATGAGCTCTATAATTTTATGCTCTTCCCCTCTCCTATAAGTATGCAGATGTCTCTCAAAAATTCCACCATTTCACACTGTGGACATGACCACTGGCAATAAAACGCAGTGATAAAAAAAAAAATTATCTGCAGTGCTATGTGGTTACCATATTAATACTTTCTGTCATTTTTATTCAGGTGCATGAATGATGTACTCTATAGCTTGTTTGATATTGAATGATAATATGACTATTCTAATTAAAATGTGTCAGTCCAAATAAACATTATGGAATATGTAACAATTTTAAATGCAAATTTAATAAGATGATTTGCCCGTATACCATTTGCTGAGGTGTATGTTATTATTAAGATTGAAAAAAAAGCTTTTGCTATGTTCTGATGATTTGGCATGAATTAGTGACAACAGCCCTTTCAAGAAATTCTCCAGAACCACTTTGGCTACTTTTGACTAATCATCTTAGAAAAGAAATGGAAGAGACGGAACAAAGAAAGAACACTTGCTTAATGTGTATTCTATGTCCAGCAGCATAATCTGAAGTACTCAGTCTATAGCTCAACATTTACATTGAAAGAAATAAAACATGATGCATGCAGCTTAATGTCTATCAGTTTATTCTACTAGATTATTAGAGGATACTGTAACACTATAAAATCAGCTAACTTTTTATTTTTATTTATTTTTTTGCTACATAGAACAATTATCCAAAATGCTCAGCATCTCAAACTCAGATAAGACACACTGGCTTCAAAGAGATTTGCTGAGTAAAATGTACTTTCTTCTTTATAATTACCTGCTGTCAGTCTTCCTTCCCCTCTCTCCCTCTCACTTTAGATCAGCAGCATAGGTATTATTTTAAAAAGTATATATGTATATATATATATATATATACATATATATACACACACAGATACACACACATGTGTGTGTAAGTAAACTTTATATATACACACATATACACAATATATATATAAAGATAGAGATATAAAAATAGCTTTGACAGTGTCAAAACTATGTAACTCCTAATTATTTAGCTCTCTAATCTTTTGAGATAAACTTCATTTTTGCAAATGACAAAGTGGAAGACTATACAACTCCTCCTCCTACTCTCTCATTGTTAATTCCAACATGGTGTATGAACATATATCTGGGAAGTTTGCTTTCTAAATAGGTTACGGCAGAACGTAAAATCCACTCAACTGTGTGGGTGCCCTGCAGCAGTTCTTATTTATTTCACTTGAAAAGACAAATAGCATTTTTGAAGCTGTGAAAAATATTAAGCCAAAAGAAGCAGAAGTTGATCTAGCATAAAGAATAAAAAGCTAAAGCAAAAATTTGGAAATTCTTTTCAGTTACCTGCTGGTGTGACATAGGCAAGAACTCATAAGAAGAATCAGTAAGAGGGTACAGGGGAGTTATATATCCTTTAGGAGAGAATAGATGGGTTGAAGTTGGACTGTTTTGGGTTCGGTCAGTAGCCAAGTACTACAAGACAATTAACATGAATTCCTAACGCTTAGGAACTGTGCTTGGGTAAATGCTTGACAACCAAGGTCAGCACAGAGGCCTAGAGGAAACAGCAGGATAGCTACCAGGTGGAACAGGAGCATGTCCAGCCTGGAGTGAAAAGCCGTAGCACCCACTAAGCCATTTGTCATGGGAGTTTCAATTATTAGCAGTTTACATTGTTTATCCTAAGCAAGGCTAGAAACAATAGCTTTTCAATGTTTTTAGTTATCAAAATTACTGTCTCAAATCCTCATGTTGCTTCTTTGAAACTCACAGGAGGCCATCAGTGTAATGGTTAACAGCCTTCTTCCATCTCAACATTGAGTTCATTTGTCCTTCCTGAAAGTTTCAGTTTGGCAATGTGACCTGCATTTGCATTTATTTCATGTCACACCTTAAGCTTCTTTTATTAGTTCTCACTCACTCTTCAAGAATTAGCTTTTTTTTTTTTTTTTTGAGACAGAGTTTACCTTAAGCTTCTTTTATTAGTTCTCACTCACTCTTCAAGAATTAGCTTTTTTTTTTTTTTTTTGAGACAGAGTTTTGCTCTTGTTACCCAGGCTGGAGTGCAATGGCGCGATCTCGGCTCACCGAAACCTCCGCCTCCTGGGTTCAGGCAATTCTCCTGCCTCAGCCTCCTGAGCAGCTGGGATTACAGGCACGTGCCACCATGCCCAGCTAATTTTTGTATTTTTAGTAGAGACGGGGTTTCACCATGTTGACCAGGATGGTCTCGATCTCTTGACCTTGTGATCCACCGGCCTCGGCCTCCCAAAGTGCTGGGATTACAGGCTTGAGCCACCGCGCCCAGCAGGATTAGCTTTTTTAAAAAATTAATTAAGGGGTTTATATACATCCACACATGAATGTGGACTAAAAAATTTAGCATTTGTAATAGAAAACTATACTGAAGGAACATCCCTAACTAAGGCAATGACAGAACACAATGAAAGTATACAAGTAATTACCTGTATACTTGATAAAGTTATGTACTAAAATATGACTGGCACAAACTGCAGAGAAGATAAAAAATATCCTGATAGGTAATTTCTAATAGTAAAGATGAGAATACATTTGGGCCCTAAAAAAGAAAGCCTTTAAACTGGTTGATATCTTATGAATTCATATCTCACATACCAGGAAGAGACAGTGGACATAATTATGTTCTGAAAAGTCCCTTGGTTAGCCAATTGATCACACATTTAATCTAATAATTTTAATCATACACACCCTTCCAGTAAAGTAACACAAAAAAATTCTAACATCCAAATTCACTTCACATTTTTGCTAACTGGTCTTTTCTTTCCACCCAAAAGTTTTAGTTAAGGTGTCAATAAATCATTTATTAATCTTAGCACATTTACTCCTCTGTAGAAATGCAATTACTAAAATAATTTTGTTCATTTGTTTTGCCAAGGTTTGAAACAATTGTAAGGTATTGGTAGAGAGATAAGCACCAATTTCTGTAACCTCATAAACACAGCAGCTGTATCTTTAAAGGTACCTTCGAACATTATAGGCTTCTATGACTAAGTGTTTTAAAAGCTTTTTGTTTCTCAGAGTATTCTAAAAGTTAAATTCCAATCATTTATAAAATGTATTTGGGGGCCTGGTACAGTGGCTCATGCCTGTAATCCCAGCACTTTGGGAGGCTGAAATGGGTAGATCACGAGGTCAGGAGATTGAGACCATCCTGGCCAACATGGTGAAACTCTATCTCTACTAAAATATAAAAAATTAACTGGATGTGGTGGCACACACTTATAGTCCCAGCTACTCAGGAGGCTGAGGCAATAGAATCACTTGAACCTGAGAGGCAGAGGTTGCAGTGAGCCAAGATCACACCACTGCACTCGAGCCTGGGGATAGAGCAAGACTCTGTCCCAAAATAGAAAAGAACAAAAAAATATTTGGATACTGCTTGGCATGGTGTAGGTCTTTAATGGATGTTTAATAAGATCAAATACTGAACTGACATAAAATCTAACAATGGAAAACTAGAATCAGATACAGTAGCATTCGCTTGCTGAGATTTAAGATGGCTAACACCTGAGATGTTTCTTCTGTCCTATTTCTTATGCTTAAATTTTTGCCATAATTAACTTTTTTATTGATATCTCATTAATTTCCTTCATTGCTTCTGAAGGAACAGTAACACTATGGCAAAGTAATTGAAACCAGTTAATAGAACACTAAAGAGTTGTTACATATCTCAGCAAGCATCTGATACATGAAATGAGATAGGAAATGATTTGCTAATTTGTGATTTTTCACGGTCTCTTCTTATAAGGCATTTTTAACATTACTTTTTTGCTTCCCTTTATGTTTGTCAAGATCTGCTGTTTTCTCCCTCCCAAATATTTCTCTATCTCTCTCTCTCTCTCTCTCTTTCGCTCTCTCTCTCACCTCTCATTTGTAAAATAATCACAATTACCGTTTCTACATTGACAAAATTGAGTTTTTTCCCAAACACCAACTTTTTATTAGATTCTATCCCTTTGGGTTCTCATGAATTTTTGTGCATTAGGATCAATTATGATACTCGAGGTATTTTTCTTTTTTCATTTTGACAAAAATAAAATGTTAATTCTACATTTTATTCCATTCTTATCTCATATAGTTCTTTAATTATTACTTAATAGTTTAAATAAGGGGTTTAATATATTTTAAAGTTTCCTCTATCCACCTAAATTATATGCAAATGCTGAATTGTGGTCATATGTGCATTATAAGTTCCATCGGTCTCATTAACTTTTTAAAACTTTTGGTTGGTTGAACTTTTATGACTAGCTTACATAACAAGCAGGGACAATTAACAAAGTTATAAACCTAAATGTCCCTTAATTGGACAAGTAATCATATACCAAATCTAATAATTTTCATTATATACCTTACAAAAAGAAAGCTTACAGGTAATTATTCACACATCCCAAATAGCTTCATGTTTCTTCTTATTGGTGTTTTTGTTGTTGTTGTTCTTGTTATAACCAACAAAAAGTTGAAAACAACAGGTTAATCTTCAACGCAGCAAATATTACTATCAATGGCAGCACGTATACAATAAATTATTGAGGATATGAATAATAAAGGAGATAATATACAGACGAAAACAGAAATACTTGTCTACTTAATTTTGCTGAAACTTTTTAATGATTTACATGCCACCATATAAGGTTTTTTTTTGGTCTATGTATGTACTATTAATGGTAGCCACATTTTTTTTTTAAATATGACAATCTCTGGGAGAATGTTATTTTTTCCATCAGAACTCAAGCTATTAAATCCATTATCCATTTTTGTTTCCCTGTCAATGCAATCTGTCTCTTTGCTTTGCCCCTATTAATGCCACATTGAAAAATTGAATCTGTTCCCTAAGTTAGTCTCTAACCTCTTTTATTATTTGAAAGAGAGTTTAGTGCTTGGAAACTTGCTCGGGGAAATAGAATTCCCTTCCTAAAATTTTCCATTGCACAAACATCAGTATTGCAAGCATGTTCACCAGTGAGCCTCTGGCCTGCTTTTGAAGAATTACTGAAGAAAATGACTGAGGTCAATATAGGGCTTCTCAGAGGCTCTGCTAATTCATATGTTATAGGACGCTGATCCCTTCAGACTAAATGAAAAGCCACTGTGTTCTAATGCCCACTGTATGTGGGGGGAGTGGAGGTGGGAGAGCGGATAGGGAGAGATTTTCTGTTTGGTCTATGGGCTTTGTAGAACTATAGAGAAAAGCTTAATAAACTCAATGCCAGTTTCAGATATCTTAAAATACATTTGTTTTTTAGTCTCAAATGTATTCTGTTTTTTTAATATTATTTTATGTATTGCTTGCCAAAATTACTTATACATAATTTGCAAACATTAGATGAGCTGGAATAATTGGACTGCTCAGCTTGAACATGTGCTGTGGTTGAAGTAATCTAAAAAACAAATCAAGGTTTTTTTCTCAGATGAATGAGAAAATAGGGTAGACTCATTAGCACATTTCATACACCTCAGCCACCCTGAACTTTGATCTCTGTCTCCTGGTTTCTTCTACTCATTGAGACCACTCTGCTCTGTGTTGGATTTCCCTGCCTATGTTGTGGGTTACCGGGTTGGACTGATCCTCCAGGCAAAAAGCTGGGGTGATTGTAAGACTCACAGTACTTGAAAAAAACACTTTCCCACTTTTTCATTTTCTGCTCTCCAATGTCTAAAAAGAGTAGTTTCTTATATTTATTTAGCTTTCTCTGTGTTTACAATGGGATGGTAAATCCACTCCCATCAACTCTCTCATGAGAAGCAGACGAAACTCTCTACCTTCATTTTTGGATTGGAAAGTTTTAAATTGAATTACATGGGCAGGCATGGTGGCTAACACCTGTAACCCCAGCACTTTATGAGGCCAAGGCCAGCGAGTCACCTGAGGTCAGAAGTTTGAGGCCCGTCTGACCAATGTGGTGAAACTTTATCTCTACTAAAAATACAAAAATTAGCCGGAAGTGGTGGTGTGCGCCTGTTATCCCAAGTACTCAGGAGGCTGAGGCAGGAGAATCGCTTGAACCTTGTTGGCAGAGGTGGCAGTGAGTTGAGATCACGCCATCGCAATCCAGTCTGGGTGACAGAGTAAGACTCTGTCTCAAAGTAAATAAATAAATGAATTAAAGTCCTCATACAAAAAGTACACAAATCATAAGCTCACAGATTAATTTTCATAAAAGAAACAAACTCATATATATAGCACTCAGCCTAAGAAATAAAATATTAACAAAACCCCAAAGCCCACTCATTATTTTTGTATCTTTTTAAAGCTTTGCTTAATCCAAGTCAACAGTGATATTCTCATTTTTTTTGGTCTCAAAAAGCTTTGTTGCTATGCTTTTTAACATTCTGAATTTGATTTTTAACATGGCTGAAACAAAGTTCTTGATTTATTTTGTTGATATGGATATTTAATTGACACCACAGCTTACTGAAAATATCAACTTTCTCCACTGTGCTGAAGTGTCAACTTGTGATATATGGGTGTGTCTGTTTCTAGACTCACTATTCTGTCTGATTGCTTTATTTTCTGTCTTTGTACCATTTATGAACTCTTCATTTTTGACCTTTAAATAGGTTGATTATATGACGGCATACCTCGTCCATCTTTATTTTCTTCTTTAAGAATTCACTGGCTGTTTTTAGGACTTTATATTTTAATTTAATTTTTACAATTAGATTATCAATTTCTACCAGATAAATGCTGGAATTTTCACTTTGGATTGCACTGAATGAATATGTTTACAATATTAAACATTTCTAAGGCATGAACATGAGCATCTCTTTGTCTTCATTTCTATGCCTATAACATCTGGAGTGATGTCCCTCTTTTCAGTTGTGAGGATGAATTTTTAAATAAACTGTTTGAATAATTTTACTACTTTTTTTATAAATAACATTTAGCTTTCATGTATTTTTCTAAGGTACTTCTGCTCTTATTATTCATATGTTACATATTTTTTAGTTTTATATTATTTTTTATCTTATTGTAATAAAAACATAGGTCTTTATTTTCTATCACTTTTTTTTTGCAAATATGCATTGAAATATACCTTTTCTACCAAGAACTATTTATCTACATCCCATAAATTTAGCTACCTCACATATCTGATTCCATTCAATTAAATATCATAATTAATTTCATACATAAATTCTTATTTTACTCATGATTATATAGAAATGTATTGCTTAATTTTCAGGCAGTCATATTTTTTGATTATTGATTTCTAAGGAAATTCAGGGGTGCTTTGGCTCATTTAAAGTCTTTTAAAATTTTTTGAAGCTAGCTTTGTGACCTAGAGAGTAAATTTTACTAAATGTTTCCTGTGCACTTGAAAAAATAATTATTGTCTGATAGCAGGATTCATTGTTCTTTATATGTCAATAAGGATTTTTTTTTTTAGATTTGGGGCTCAGAATTTTTTTTTAACTGCATATTTTAGCTTTTTTTCTATGAACTATTGACACGAAAGCACTAAAGTCTTCCAGCATGATTGTGAATTCATCTCTTTAATCCATTAAATCTGCTCAATTTTATTTTACATATTTAAAGCAGTTAATTGCCCCATAATAGACTAGAAGGCTTTGCCTTAATATTTATAATTTATATAATTTATATAATACGTTTACCATGCATTCTTTTTCCAATTCTACAACTTTTACATAAAACGTGTTCTTTTAAGCAGTATACAGATTTGTCTCTTTGCTTTTTTTGTTTGTTGTTCTTTTCCCCCACCTCAAAGCTTTATTCTTTTAATTAGAGGATATTCTTCGCCTATAAATAGTGTGCATATTTGTACATTTGGTTTTACAGCAATCATTTACTATTTGTTTTCATACTATACAATCTCTTTGATAATCACCTCTTCTATTCATTTAGATCAATCAAATCATTTGAGTACTTTTTCCATTAGCTACTTGTTATACACTCATTATTCATATTAAAATGCGTTATTAATTTTATAGTGTAATGCAAAGTATTTCTATTAGTACTTATATATCTGAGGATGTGCGTGTATGTGTTAATGCAAATGTGTTTGCATTAAAATTTCTTAGTTTTGTTTGCAGCCACCATCTTTACACTATGGAAGTATTTGCGGGAATTTTGCTAGTTTTAAATTTAGAGTTAGCAGGTGTGTGCATTCGTGTGTGTTTGTGTGTTTAAAGAAAACATTTTATAACCAATTACCTTCCACATTTTTTTGAAAAAATAATTTTCAGTGTCATTTTTACTTTTGGAATGCAACCTGTTAATTTCCTCTTGGAACTTTTAAGATTTGTTTTTGTCCTTCATTTCTAAAGTTTTGTTATGATGGACCTAGAGGTCATTGGTATTGTCCTATTCTTTTGTTTTGTTTTTGTCTTTATTATTTCTAGCTTTCATAGATTGTTGCCTCTGGGGTAACAGTTTTAATGGTTTTGGAAATTCTCTGCCCCTATTTGTTCAAATATTACTTTGCTCCTCCTCTTCCACTTACAGATATGTTATGCTTAAGTCTAACATATCACATCTCTTAAACTGATTCATAAGCTTTTTATTTCAAATTTCTAAAAATCAGTAATATAATGTGTCTTTAATTCTTTCTTTAAAAATTCCAATTTTATGGTAAAATGTACAAACTTTCAGTATTTTTCCATTTTTCCAATATTTTCTTTTAAATATTAGCCATGCTATTTTGAACTCTTTCTCTGAGAACTCCAAAATCTGGATCATCAGTTATATTGTCTTATTTTTCTTGATTTCCTTAATATATCTGTGGTCATTGACCATAATATTCATCATACTGCATGATAAAATAATTTTAGAGTCTCTAAATAATATTATAGTGTTCCAGGGAGTTTGTCCCTTTATTTCCTAGTCATATAGAGGGCAAGTTGGTTACCAAGCACCTTCAACTGAAGAATTGGTTTATTCATCACACCTCTTCTCCCACAAAGATTTCTCTTTGGTAACACAAGATTGCTGGAAACTCGATTCTTACTTTCAGACTTTTTCAGGTTGCCCTTTAGACACCTGCCATGCATAACTTCAAAATTCATCAAATATCTTGAAACAAATTTGGCTTTGTGTTGCAGATATTTTAAGACTATAAATTTCTATTCTACCCTAGTAAGACCAGAAAAAACTTTACAAATATCTTTGCCCCAGTAATGAACTTTATTGAATCCAAACCTGAATTTCTAACCTTTTTCCACTTTCTACAGATGATAATAATTGCCCCAGAGAAAAAGATGCCAAAAATCATCAGCTTTTCTCTCAAAATGTTTTCTTTCCAAAATCATAATACTTAGTACTTACTTAGCTTTATTAGCTTCCCTATACTTTTAAAAACATTACTTTGAAAAATGTATCTAGATTTTTAACTTTCATAGTCAGAAAAACAGTCTGCCACAAAAAAGCTACATTGCACTATATCATTTATATGGAGCAGAAACCTCACATTTTTTTCTAACATCAACTGTGTTTTGGATGATTTTCAGGTACCACATCATTTAACACAAAGCTCTTTTATAAGATGTTATTATATGCTCATTCAACATACTATATTTCTTTTGTAAGAAAACACATGGTTATATTCTTATAAATTGGTTGTTGAATCTACCTCTCTTGTAGAAAGATGATATTGATCTAGGTCTTGTATAGGGACATTAGATCAATGGGAGTAGAATTTTAGAGTTTCCATTTGTCATTAAAAGTATCGTGGGAGTAACATCAGCAATGTGCACAAATAGGAGGCTCCTGACTATCCCTCATTCTGCAGACACATCAAATAAAGACATACACATAGATCAGTTGTCTCCAAGATATAGCCAAAATTCAGTTGAAAGGTTCCCACACATCAGACTACTGGCAAAATATCAACATTAACATGGAGAGGAAAAGCAAAAGTAGAGTTCGTGCTTTTGTCTTCTTTCTTGACTTTGGTGCTTCACCAGATACTGATACTCAGAGGCTGTGACCCTTGCAGCTCTTTCAACTGTATCCACTGTTACTGCACTGGAGCTGCCTTGGGGTGGTGGTAGAGTGTGGGCGATGATGAGTATTCTGTAGTATTCTTATTAGTCTCCTTCTTTAAGTGGGCCTGTGTCTCTCGTCTGTGGCCTTCACAAGATTCCTTCCTCCAGTGGTATACTCTTTCCCCTGCACCTACTTCCTTACCTGCAAGCAGCATTTTCAATCTATTTTTTTTAAGGTCTCTTTCCTTTGGACTATGCTTTGTTTTTGATTTTTTTCTCTGTAAGTGAGACAAGATGTGAGGGTGCTTTGTGGGAGATACTCCCTTCCCTGAGAGGAAATAAAGTTTTAGAATTGCACCCTAGCAATGTCTTCCCTTACAGAGTAGACCTTTGTTATGGAGAAAGTTGTGGGCATGTTTCCCAATGGTTACTCTTCCCCGTCCCCTACTGGGACTATAAAAGGATCTTTTTTTTTTTTTTTTTGGTAGTGTTTGTATAGGATAGTCCAGGAAAATGTTGAGGAAGGACCCTTGCAAAACTCTGTTCTCAAAGGCGTCTCACTCTCATAATAACTATCTTCTAGAAAAAGTGCATCAATATTGTCATTATATTTCTACCAGTTTATGGCTCCAGCAGCTCCATGTAAGTCAGCCTCAGTTGCTATGCCTCTCTGGCTAAGCCTGTCTCTTTAAATTTTAACATGTCATTTTTTCATGTGGCTTAGTTTCTCTGATGAGCCCAAGAAATGTTTTTGGCTTTCAGTTTGTTAATTGTCCAGTTTTTTCTTGTTGCAATAATGGGAGTGATTACTTCTAAGCTGAAACTAGTTGTACGACTTTTGCTTTTAATTTTTCTGTAAGATAGTATTGTGTGAAATGAACATTCATAGGCTTTCATTTTCAACAATTCTAGACTAAAATTCTGTTTTTCTACTTAATAGGTGAGTAAACTTAAATAAATTTATCTTACTAAGAGTTCCATTGTTGGCAATGGTGCACCAGATATTTTCAAAACAAAACTTCAACTCAGAGAAACTAACGAAAAAAGAGAAAAAATATTTTTAAAATATTTAAAAAATACGTTTGAAGGCATTTAGGTAATGAGGTATCATATGAGTTATGAGAAAAGGAAAACCCAAAGAGCCCACTTTTTCTTTCAAAGTAGTTACCTATTCCAAATTTGGTGGCTGAGAAGCTAAGCAGAGTTTTTGCTAGATTCATAGACTGTGGAGGCCAACCACTGAGGTCAGGGCCCTAAAAGCAAGAGCAGCCCAGGAAATTAAATGAGAATTACAATTGAGATTTTGAAGGTCTTCAATCAAGTAGTAAGGGTAAAGTAAATATAGACTAGTCTGCTTTTAAATTGGTCTTAATCTATGATTGAATTAAGGTTATTGAAACATTAGGGTCCTGAGCCTAGCTCCTACTACAATCAAAAGTAAATTATCTGTGGAGGAAGAGAACATAATCCAGTGCCTCAAATCAGCTTTATATTTTGTAAAAATAACACTTGGTACTCAGGCAAAAATAATCAAGCATATATAATCACAAGATATAACTGAAAAGAAAAGGAACAAGACAATAGGAATGAATTGAAGGTGACTAAGATAGTAAAGCTATAAAACAAAAATTTCACAGTACTGGGTTTAACATGTTCAAGGAATTAAATGGCAAGGTGTAACATTTCAGCAGAAACATGGAAATTATTTGTAAAAGATCCAACTATACATTTTTTATTTGAAAAACAGGGCTAATTAAATTATAAATTTGAGAGATGAGTTTAATTTCAGATTAGTCACAGCTAAAGGGAAAAGAAGGGGATTCAATAACAGAGCTGAAGGAATATGCTGTATGAGGTATGGAGAACCAAAGGGTGGAAAAAACATTTAAATAGATTATATATATACAATGTGTTCTTTGTATATACAACATATATACATATACACATAATATATGCATATACAGTAAAAAGCTTTATATACTTGGACCCCCAAGAATAGAGAAAAGAGAAAATGAAATGAAAAGCAGTAATTTTTGATGTAATGGCAGAGAATCACACAAATCTGCTGATAAGTTTTAAAATAAAAAAGGCCAAAAAAACTAAAGGTTCAAGAAGCACTAAACACCCCAAACAGAATAAATACAACTATCAGAGTAAAATTGATGGGGAAAAATAAATAAAGGTAATATTGAAAGCACCTAAGAAAATTGTCATGTTGCCCTTAAATAAGCAAGAGTAAGAACGGCATCTGACTTTTCAAGTAAACATCTGCTAACCGAAAACCTTACTTCAAAAAATATTTGAAAATACAAGTGAAATAAAGACATTTCTATAAAACACTATTCAAGAGACTTTATCACCAGGATGCCAACATCAAGGAAAATACAAAAATACAAGTTAAAAGTTCAGATCTGCAGTACGGAAGAATAATTAAAATGGCTTATATATGCAAAAAAACTAAATGTGTACTGTATTAAAATATCTTACAGAGTTTAAAATCTATATGAATTGAAATACAAAACAACCATAACAATAAAAGGTAAGAATAAAGTACATGAAGTCAAAGCATTCTTACTTATTTGTATCTTATGTGGTGTGTTAAAAGCATTAATTTATGTTACCCGCTAATAAATCAAGGGTACACATAAATCTAAGGTTGCCATGAAGTAACAGTAGAATATATTAGTAAGCTACTAGACATAAAACTTAAATTATAAACATATTTAATTAAATAAAAAAAGCAAAATTGAGAGAAAATATACAAAACAGGTGGGTTAGGCAGAAGACAGAGAGTAAAAAGGTAGATTTAAGTATTGCTATATCAGCAATTACATTATATACATGGATATAATATCCCCAATAAAAGCCACAGTTTTTTAAACTGGATAAAATAAAATCAAGCTATATAAACTTATGAAACATACCATCAAAAGTAAGAAGCTTAGCCCTACCAAATTCAAACAAATTGACTTCAAACCAACAATAATTGAGAGGTAAAAAGCATATTTTCCAATAACTAAAAACTTGCTAACCCATAGATATATAAAAATTATTGCGTATGTACCTGATAAATTTGTATCACAATTTAATAAGCTAAAAATATCATAACCAAAAGATCTCTGGAAAGGCCAGGCATGGTGGCTCACGCCTGTAATCCCAGCACTTTGAGAGGCGAGGCAGGTGGACCAATAGGTCAGGAGTTCGAGACCATCCTGGCCAACATGGTAAAACCTCATCTCTACTAAAGATACAAAAATTATCTGGGTTTAGTGGCACGGCCTGTAATCCTAGCTACACGGGAGGCTGAGGCAGGGGAGTTTCTTGAACCCTGGAGGTGGAGGTAGCAGTGAACCAAGATCACGTCATTGCTCTCCAGCCTGGGTGACAGAGCAAAACTCCATCTCAAATATATATATATAAAATAATTAAAATTAAAAAATAAAATATCTGTGGAAAAACACTAAAATCTTTAATAATATTATAAATATGTGGTAACAGTTTTACAATAACTTATTATAGTGATTTTTTTTCAAATTGGTTATATATGGAAAGTTTTATTTTTCATGGACTTTGAGACAGTTTTAAGTTTTCAAATTTATATTAGAATATAAAACTATATTTCTTTATCTGCTTGGTTTCATGTTGGTAAGCTTATTAATATCTATTCTTGCTTGAAGGATGCAAAATTAAAAGATTGTCGAAGTAACGATTAGGAATACAATAATAAGGTAGGTATGTCACTGCAATGATGAAGAATCTCACAAAGTTGTAACAGAGCCATGGTTTGATACACAGAAATAGGCAAGGTTGTATCACACAGTGATTTTGAGAGCATGATTAATATGCAGCTGATTTTTGCATATTTTTCTACTCTATGTACTGAGAGGAACATATTTATTGAAAACACTAGTACAAAGTTCAGAGACTATTTACATAGCAGGACTTTACCAGTGAAATCTAACTGCTTAATAGGGGTTTTGGATGAAAATTTTAGAAAGTTAAACTTGAGAAATCAAGTTTTCTATTTGGAGATCACTTCTACTCCACAAACTCTCTTTACTCCACACTACCCAGGACCTGGCTTTAATTCTCTTTTATTTTGCTTTTCACGTATGCACATTATCTCAGTGTTTGGAGCACTGCCTGTAGATTAATTATATGAAGAATCACATGGATATGGTTACATAGATATTATATATTCATACATATTTTATATCTAATTATATAAAATAATATTTATAAAACTATATTAACATTATAATATAGATATATAATCATTTATATCATATATGTACAGATTATAGAAATTACAGATATTTAGTGTCATAAATACAATCTTAATTGAACACTGTGTAACCAAAAGATTTAATTATTGCACACTCCCAAGCCCAAAGTCCAAATCAGACAAACGAGTCACAAGTGAGCATCAAGCAATATCATTGGAGGATTATTTATAAACAAAATAGGGCTCCTATTTTTATTCTTAAGTACTAAATTCACTTGTTAAGATGACTGTGTCTACATGTTTAACTATGGAAGATACCTGGCTAATAAAGGAACGATACTTTTGATTTATTTGCGTAAATGTTTTCAACCAAGTCAGTTATGAGGTTGAACTGCTGTAGTGCTTATCTTAGTTTAATACTTTAATTAATTGGTTCTCCAATTAGCTATTCAATCCCTACTCGGGACCCTCTTCATCTGTTTCAGATCATTTTCCTTCATGTTCATGGTTCCTACCATACTTACATATTTGCTCCCCCTAGATTGGAAATCTCCTTAGGTGAATTAAGTTCTGATGGGAATTCTTTCAACACTAAGTATTCTAAAACCAAACCTTGACAACTAGTTGGATCAGGCTATGCCTCAAGCACAAAAAAAAGAATACTTTTATATATACATAATACCTTGAAATCTTATAAGAGTTCTCTTTGAAGAGCTTAGAAACATCTTTCTGGACTTAACGAAAGATTGAGAATACATTTTAGCAGTAGGATCCCAGTGCATGACTATATTTCATTCACTGATGAAATTACAAGATAAATCTGAATGTGAATACTGGGCATCGGTAAGTGAAAGAAATTTATAGAAAATCTGAGAAAGAGACAGAGTAAAACAAAAGGATAATATTAAGCAAGTGCTTAATTAAAGAACTTCTGCTAGCCAAAAAATTCAGGACTTACATTTTGAAACACACTGTTAAGAATTATTTTCCTTTCTTTGTTGTAACATACCTAGTTTTACCAGTCAGATATGGTTTAAGGTTTGGGGTTATTTTAAGCATTATAGTATCACTGTTTCCTAGTTTCATTTTATACTCACTGCCGTTCAGTGACACTCATACTAAACTTTGTAGAGTCAAAGCATTTCTACATTGAAAGACTGCCAAATTCAAAGACTGTAGTTTTGTTTGTTTTGTTTTGTTTGTTCTCAAGTCTAATTTATGCTTGAGAGCCACTTTTATTTTACATTTTAGATGATTTCAGAGTTTTAATAGTAGGAATGCTTGTCTTCAAGAGTCATAGTGCAACTTCCGTGACTGTCAACAATAAAAGTGTTATGAGCACACCACTCACGTAGGATAAAGCTGCTCAAAATGAAAGATGATCCGAAGTGCTATTTTGAGAATTATGCTTCTTCAAAATATGTTTATTTGAGATATACAATTCTATGACATCAAAGGACTGAATAACTGTGATGGTTAATTCTGAATGTTGACCTGATTGGATTGTAGATACAAGGTATTAATTCTGGGTGTGTTTGTGTGGATATTGTCAAAAGAGATGAACATTTGAGTCAGTGAGCTGGGAAAGGCAGATCTACCCTTAATCTGGTGGGCACAACCTAATCAGCTTTCAGGGAATATAAAGCAGGCAGAAAAATGTGAAAAAGAGAGATGGACTTACATCTTTCTCCTGTGTGCTGGGTGCTTCCTGCCCTTGAACATTGAACTCCAAATTCTTAAGTTTTGGGACTCAGACTGGCTCTCCTTGCTCCTCAGCTTGCAGACAGACTATTGTGGGACCTTGTGATTGCATAGATTAATAGTAAACTCCTTTTATATATATATATCCTGTTACTTCTATTCCTCCAAGACAACCCTGACTAATACAATAACTATTAATACAATTCTTGGAAAATAAAACTTAAATTTACTGGTACATTCCCAAATTCCCCAGTGTACTTTTTTTTTTTTTTTTTTTTTTTTTTTTTTTTTTTTGTTTTTTTTTTTTTTTTTTTTTTTTTTTTTTTTTTTTTGAGAGGGAGTCTTGCTCTGTCACCCAGGCTGGAGTGCAATGCCACGATCTCAGCTCACTGCAACCTCTACCTCCCTGGTTCGAGCAATTCTTCTGCCTCAGCCTCCTGAGTAGCTGGGACTACAGGCCCGCACCACCATGCCCAGCTAATTTTTTTGTATTTTTGGTAGAGACAGAGACAGGATTTCACCATGTTGGCCAGGATGGTCTCCATCTCTTGACCTCGTGATCCGTCTGCCTCGGCCTCCCAAAGTGTTGGGATTACAGGCGTGAGCCACCGAGGTTGTTCATTTTCTAATTATCAAGTTTTAAGAATTCTTTGTATATTTTAGATAACAGTTCTTAAATAGATATGTCTTTGGCAAATATTTTCTCCCACTTTGTGTCTTCTTATGTTCTAGATGTTATCTTTCATAGAGAAATTTTTAATTTTAATGAAGTCCAGTTTATTGGTTATTTATTTTATGGATCATGACTTTGGGGTTTTATTTTAAAAGTCATGACCATATTCAAGGCCATCTAGATTTTCTCCTGTGTTATCTTCTAGGAGTTTTGTAGTTTTGCATTTGACATTTAGGTTTATGATCCATTTGAAGTTAATTTTGGTGAAGAATGTAAGGTCTGTGGCCTAAACTTGTATATTTTGTTGAACTATTTGTTTTTAACCATTCCAGTTCTGTTCCAGAATGATTTGTTGAAAAGACTATCTTCTTCCATAGTATTGCCTTTGTCCTTTGTCAAAGATCAGTTGATTATATTTGTGTGGGTCTATTTATGAGTTGTCTGTTATGTTTGCTTTATGTATTTGTCTATTCTTTTACCAGTACAGTACTGCCTTGATTACCATAGCTGTATAAGTCTTGATGTTGGATATTATCCATCTTCCAACCTTGTTTTTCTCCGTCAGTATTGTATTGGCTATTCTGGGTCTTTCAACTCTCCATACTAACTTTAGAAATAAGTTTTTCTATATTTACAAAATAATTCCTTGAAATTTAGATGGGATTGCATTGACTTTATATATCAATTTGGAAAGAATTGACAATAATATTGAGTCTTCCTATCCATTAACATGTAATATCTCTATATTTATTTATTATTTATTTGTTTCTCTTTTAAAGTTTCACTCATCAAAGTTTTATAGTTTTTTAAAATATAGATTTTACAATTTTTTTTAGATTTATAGCTAGATATGTTAGTTTCAAGTTCTAATGGAAATGGTACTGTGCTTTTAATTTCAAATTCCTCTTGTTTATTGCTGGCATAAAAAGTGCTTAACTTTTATATATTAATCTTGTACTTCTTAACTTTGCTATAGTCACGTATTAGTTCCAAGAGTTCTTCGTCTGTGGATTTTCTACATAGACAATCATGTCATCTGTGAATAAAAACAGTTTTATTTCATCCTTACCAATCTGCATACTTTTTATTTTCCTTTCTGTGTTATTGCATTAGCTAGGACGTAAGGTGTTGTTCATGATCTTAGTGGAGAAGCTTCTAGCTTCTCACCATTAAATACGAGGTCAGTTGCAAGTATATTTTTGTAAATACTCTTTATCAAGTTAAACAAATTATCTTTTATCCTAGTTTGCTTAGAGTTTTTATCATGAATAGGTACTGGATTTTGTCAAACGATTTTTCTATATCTCTTTATATGATCATGTAATTTTTCTCTTTAGCCTATTGTTGTGATTGATTGCATTAATAGATTTTCAAATGTTGAACCAATCCTGTATATCTGGAACAAATCTCACTGCCTGTGATGTTTAATTCCTTTTACCCATTATTGGATGTGATTTGCTAATAATCTGTTGAGGATTTTTGCATCTATGCTCATGAAAGATATTGGTTTATAGCCTTCTTTTCTTGTAACATTTTACCTGATGTTGGTATTAGGGAAATGCCAGCCTCATAAACAAAGAAAGTATTTTCTCACCTTTCATTTTCTGGAAGAAATAGTAGATAATTGGGATAATTTCTTCCCTAAAAGTTTTGTAGAATTCATCATTACACCCCTCTGTGCCTGTTGTTCCTGTTTTAAGAAGCTTAATTATTAACTCAATTTATTTAAAAGGTGTAAGCCTATTCAGATTGTCTATTTCTTCTTGTGTGAGTTTTGGCAGATTATATCTTTCAAGAAATTGGTTCATTTTATCTAGATGATAAAATTTGTAGGCATAGCATTCTCTGTAGTATTATTTATTCTTCTTTTTATGGAATCTGTAGAGATGATAGTAGTAATTTGTGTTTTCTCTCTTCTTCTGTTAGCATAGCTAAAGGGTCACCAATTTTATTGATCTTTTCAAAAAAACACCATTTGGTTTTGTTAATTTTCCCTTTCGATTTCCTGTTTTCAGTTTTATTGATTTCTAGTCTAGTTTTGATAATTTTTGTTCTTATGCTTACTTTGGATTTAAGTTTTTCTTCGGTTACTAATTTTCTAAGGTGGAAATTTATATTATTGATTTTAGGTATTTCTTCTTTCCTAATACATGCATTCAATGCTACAAATTTTCATCTAAGCACTGCTTTCACTACATCCCACATTTGGTAAGTTGTATTTTCACTCTTACATAGTTTAAAATGTTTTAAAATTTATCTAGATATTTTTACTTTGAACAAGGTATTAGAGATATATTTTTAAATCTCCAAGTATTTTGGTATTTTTTAACTATTAGTCTGTTATTGATTTCTAGCTTAACTTTATTGTGGGCTTAGAGCAGACATTATAAAATTTTTATTTATTCAAATTTGTTCAGGTACAATTTTATGGTCTGGAATTTGGTCTATCATAGTGAATGTTCCACGTGAGCTTGAGAAGAATGTGTGTTCTGCTGTTATTGGATGAAGTTGTCAACATATGTATCCGATATCCTGTTGATTAATGGTACTATTGAGTTCAACTATGTCCTTATTGATTTTCTGCCTGCTGGATCTGTCCACTTCCCATAGAAGGGTATAAAAGTCTCCACATACAATAGTGAGTTCATCTATTTCCCTTTGCAGTTTGATCAGTTTTTGCTACATCTATTTTGATGCTCTGTCATTAGGTGCAAACACATTAAGGATTGTTATATCTTCTTAGAGATTTGATCTTTTTATCTTATGAAACGCCCACTTTATTGCTGATAATATTCCTTACTCTGAAGACTGTTCTGTCTGAAATTAATACAGTTTCACCTCTTTATTTTGATTAATGTTAGCATAACATATCTTTCTCATTTCTTTACGTTTGGTTTATATAATACTTTGTATTTAAAGTGGGTTTCTTATAAACAAGACATACCTGAGTCTTGCTATTTTTTTTCTTTTTTTAGTATAGCTTGGCAATCTCTGCCTTTTAGCTGGTATATTTAGACCATTTATGTTTAAAAGAGTTGATTGATTGTCTTAGTCTGTTTGCATTGCTATAAAGAAATACCTAAGTCTAGATGATTTATAAAGAAAAGATATGTATTTGTACTATGATTCTGCAGCCTGTACAAGAAGCATGGTGTGTGCTAATATTTGCTTGGTGAGGGCTTCAGGAAGCTTCCACTCATGGTGGAAGGGGAGTAGGTATCACATGGCAAAAAAAGGAGGAAAGAGATAGGAGAGAGGTGACAGACTTTAACAACCAGAGCTTGCAGGAACTAAGAATGAGAACTCACTGAATCTCATGAGAATAAGAATGAGCTGTTCATGAAGGATCTGCCCTGTACCCAAACACCTCCCACTAGGCCCCACCTCCAACTTTGGACATCAAATTTCAACAAGAGATTTGGAGGAAACAAATGTTCAAACTACATCATTGATATAGTCGAATTAATATCTACCATGTCTGTTACTGTTCTTTTATGCATTTTTTCTATGCATTTTCATTCACTTTTTTACTTCACTTTTTTCTTATTCATAGTTAACATAATGTATAATAATTTGTTCAAAATAATAACAAGAATGTATTACAGCAACATAGTTTATTGATAAGTGAAATGAATAAAGCAATGGAACAAGAGGCAGAAGGGAGAAATCAAGAATATTTTCTTACTATAAGGTACTTGTACTAGTTGTGAAATGTGATAGTGCTATTTGAAAGCAGATGTGGATTAATTGCAAATGTATATTGCAAACTTTAAGGTAACTACTGAGAAAAAGCAAAGTTAATGCCACATGCTGGCAGCCATATAACTTGTTCAGGAAACACTTATTGAACACCTACTATGTGTCTAGCCTGATGCTAACTAATAATTATGCAAGAGTGACCAAGAAACCATTTCTGCCCACAAGGAGTTTGACTTAAATATCTTTTTTATAACAACAGAAGCCTATTTTTGAAAGTCATATAAAATTGAATAAGTATGAAAAACAAAAAACTTAATATTGAATATTTTCTAAATTATGTAACCCAGTTGCATCTTGCTTGAAGATGGAGTTCTAAAATTAGAATTAACATGAGAATTGAATTGTAAAAGACTGGATTCCCGTTTAGCATTGGAATCACATCAAGAACTACCAGATACTCACAGTCTCAAAAACATCATCGTATTAAGCTTTGCAGGGTGGCTCATGCCTGTAATTCCAACATTCTGGGAAGCTGAGGTGGATGGATCACTTGAGGCCAGAAGTTAGAGACCAGCCTGGGCAACATGGTGAAACCTCGTCTCTACTAAAAATAAAAGAGTTAGCTGAGCATGATGGCACATGCCTATAATCTCACCTACTCATGTGGCTGAGGCATCAGAATCACTTGAACCTGGGAGGCGGAGGTTGCAGTGAGCCAAGATTTTGCCAGTGCACCCTGCCCAAGCCTGGACGACAGAAAGAGGTTATCCCTCTCAAAAAAAAATTGGAATTGAAACAGAGAAGAGCAAAAAGCAAATCAGTAACTATTCTCTCCTGCTCTCTCCAAGAATAACACCTTGTGAAAAGCAGATGAAATCTCCCCTACTAAAATTGATATTTCCTTTTTTATTTTCTGAACAAAATGTTAAAGGTTAAATTAAACTTGACTATGGTTCCGTTTCACAATTTAGAAGAAGAAAAACTTTTAAATGTTATCTTCGCTTATTCCTTCTCTAATGTCCTGTTTTTCTTTATATAAAATTCCCACTTTCTGAACTTCATTATTTTCTCTCTCTCAAAAAATACTTCTAACATCTCTTCCAAGGCAAATCTACTGGCAACAAATTATCTCAAAGTTTGACTGTCTGAGTGGCCTTATTTTGTAGGATAATTTTGCAGAATATAGAATTATAGCTTGGTGTGTGTTTTTTTTCTGTCAACATTTAAAATATGTCACTCTACTCTATTCTTGCTTATATGGTTTCTGAGAAGTCAGTTGTAATTCTTATTCTTGTTTGTGTATAAGTAAAGTGCTTTCTTTTTCCTCTGGCTTCTATCAAGATTTTTTCTTTATATTTCATTTTCTGCAGTTTGAATATGATACACCTAGCTGCATTTCTTTTAGTGTTTAACCTAGTTGGTGTTCTCTGAGCTTCCTAGGTCTGTGGTTTGATGTCTGATATTAATTTTAGAGAATTATGTTATTATTGCTTCAAATATTTCTTCTATTCCTTTCTGTGTTTCTGGTATTTCTATTACATGAATGCCAGATTTTTTGTAGTTTTTCCATGGATCTTTAATATTCTTTTATGATTTCTGTTTTGTTTTTCAGTCTTTTTTCTTAGCTTTTCAGTTTGGGAAGCTGTTATTGACATATTTTCAAGCTCAAAGATTTTTCTCAGCCATGTTATGTCTACTTAAGGAACTCATAAAAGGCATTCTTCCTTGTTTTTGAACTTCAACATTTATTTTTGGTTCCTTTTTAGAATTATCACCTTTCTTCTTCCATTATCCATTTGTTCCTGTATATTGTTTAATTTTTTTCACTACAACCTTTAGCATATTAACCATAGTTATCTTAAATTCACATTCTTTTAATTCCAACATCTCTGAAACATCTAGTTCTGGTTCTGGTTCTGATGCTTCTTGCTTGCTCTGTCTTCTCAAATTGTGTGTGTGTGTTTTTTTCTACTATGCCTTGTAATTTTTCATTGAAAGGAGAACATACTTTATTGGGTAGAAGAAACAGCAGTGAAGGTAGTGATAAGATGCGGGGGTAGAAGAAGCTTTCTATAGTTTTAAGATTGGGCCTCAGTCTTCTAGTTAGTCTGTGATATAGTTTGGCTGTGTCCCCATCCAAATCTCATCTTTAATTGTAGTTCCCATAATTCTCACATGCTGTGGGAGGGACTTGGGAGATAATTGAATCATGGGGACAGCTTTTCCCCTACAGTTCTCATCATAGTGAATAAGTCTCACTAGATTTGATGGTTTTATAAGGGGAAACCCCTTTTTCTTGGTCCTTATTTTCTCTCCTAGCTGACACCATGTAAGATGTGCATTTTGCCTTCTTCCATTTCAAATAGGGTCAATTTGAGCTGCATTTCTCAAATTATAATTACATTTTCTTTTTCTTTTGCTAATATTCCACAACTATAAATAAGTTAATGAACTCTCGATAGTCCCATCACAATACCACATACTATATAATTTGGAGAGTTTTCTCAACATTGCTGATCATTAGAGAAATGCAATCAAAACCACAATGAGAAACCATCTCACGCCAGTCAGAATGGCAATTGTTAAAAAGTCAAGAAACAACAGATGCTGGTGAGGTTTCGGAGAAATAGGAATGTTTTTACACTGTTGGTGGAATGTAAATTAGTTCAACCGTTGTGGAAGATGGTGTGGCAAATCCTCGAAGATTTAGAACCAGAAATACCAATTGACCCAGCAATCCCATTACTGGGTATATACCCAAAAGAATATAAACTATCACATTATAAAGATACATGTGAGTGTATGTTCATTGCAGCGCTATTCATGATAGCAAAGACATGGAATCAACCTAAATACCCATCAGTGGTAGACTGGATAAAGAAAATGTGGTACATATACACCATGGAAAACTATGCAGCCATAAAAAGGAATGACATTATGTCCTTTGTAGCAAACTAACACAGGAAGAGAAAACCAAACATCTCATGTTCTCACTCATAAGTGAGAGTTGAACAATGAGAACACATGGACACAGGGAGGGGAACAACACATACCAGGGCCTGTTGGAGGGTAGGGAATGAGGGGAGGGAACTTAGAGGATGAGTCAATAGGTGTAGCAAACCACCATGGCACACTTCTATGTATGTAACAAGCTTGCACATCCTTCCCATGTATCCTGAAACTGAAATTAACAAATAAAAAAAAAAAAAAAAAGAAAGAAAGAAAGAAAAGAAAAACTAGGGAAGGCCATTCTCTGTATCTGATCTTATTTGAATTGCTCTTGGAGTCAGGAGACAATCTTGGCCCCAAAGTAAACTGTTGTGATTAGCTGGCCAGATCTCAAATCCATGTGAGATGAGTACTTTGAGCCTTCTATAACTACAGAAAAGTCTCAACCTACAAGAATTAGAGTTGTTCTAATTTATAGCACTCTTGCAATTGCACCTGTGTAATTATTTACAGCACTTAGATCACAAGAGCACAAATTATGTCACTCAGGCTGTCTGAAATCTTGAGTGTAGCCACATAAAACTTCAACCCTTATGTTGTGTCCTTGAGGTCATTCTAGCTACATGTTTCAGATACACCATCAGCTCCTGGACAAGGATTAATCACGTTTCTTGCATCTCTACAGTTCCTTTTCCAGCAAGGCACTTCTTATATAATCAACAAATGTGTAAAAATAGATATTGCATTTCCCTTTTAAATTATTATTTACAAGTTCAAAAAGCCTTATGCTATACTGTGTGCAGATATTTGTTTTTCATTTCATAGTTAAATAATTATAATACGTTTATGTGTATAAGCTGTTGGTGAGTAGGCCTTTGGGTAACTATTGCAATGCTTTACCAGAATTAAAAAAACAGTTTTATTATATCAGCATCACTTACAAAAGTAATATGCAACATGTTTGAGAATTTTTTGTATATCTTGGAGTTATGATCAATATTTGATTATGTCCATGATTTTTCAAATAATGACTATAGTTTGCAAATTTAGGTTAAAAAGTGGGTTTATTTATCTAAGCTCTTAAAATTCACATGGCAGAATTATTGATTTATCATAAATAGCCTGAAAAAGAAACACATTATTTTTTAAATCATATTTTAAAGATAAATTTTTCCAAAAAATATTCTAGGAAATGAATGAAAGGGATATGTAAAAGTTAAAATACACTTAAGACAGATATCTAGCATCTCCATCAAATCATGATTTCCAAGCCATAATTTAATCATATTTTGTTGAAGATAGTCCTGCCAATGAAATATTAACATAAATGTTAGGCAATTATCTTTACATTGTATGTGTCAATTCTTTCGACAGATTTTCCAAATTGAAAAGAAATTTCAGCATCTTCCTGGGTTTTTCCTTAAGCTGGGTTTTTATTTTTCCATTTGTGATGTGCATCCCTAACTATTTCACCTCCATTCTCTGGGTTTTGCAACTTGCCTCTCATCTAATGCTTTCATCTGAGTTACATTCATTCCATGATTTGACTACAATGACCTTATTTATAATTTTCCTAAACTTGTATGTTCTTCATGTCTGTGGTCCCTTATCCAAAAATGTACTTCACAACCCCTTCACGTATTGTTCTGTATTCAAGTCCTGCTTACAAGCTCACAACAAAAGTCTGTCCTCTATTAAGTATCCCCAGTACTCATACATATAAATAATTGACATTTTATCTGTGCCCTCAGGCTCCATTGTTTGTATCTTTTATGATGGTTGCTAACATTTATTTTTAGTGCTTGCTAATTCCCAAATTTCACGATAAGCACATTTTATAAAAATTCTTAATTCACTCAAATAACAGTGTAACTCGTGTCAGTATTATAAATATTGTTTTGTTTTGTTTAGAAACTAATACTCAAGATGAATTTGCAAGTAATTTTGAAGAGATTACACACTAGAGCCCACATCTATATCTAGGCTGAGCCTAAACTCTCAATCTTCATGATACATTGTATCTTAATACTTATCACATTCTCTGTGATAAATATTAGTGTTATCAAATCAATCTTCCTCACTAGATTTCAAACTCCCTGAGAACAAAGCTACATACACATCACTCATTTTTGTTTCTGGTCCTATCCTACTTAGTGCATTTTTTTGACCCTAGTCTGTACAAAATAAATATTTGTCAAGTATTAAATATGCTTATATTGAAATTCTTAATTTTATTTTTATTCTAGAATCAACAGGATATTTTTTATGAAAGATTTTTTTCTGTATATTGGTAGAGAAATGTAGAGGTAATTTTATGACTATTCAATATTATATTACTTTAATTATGCTGCTGGAATACCATCATGTTGTATGTCTTGTAATGCCATTAGAAATCATTTCAGAATTTCCTTTTTTAGACAAATCCCTAACTCTAGACTGTTAGTGTTTCGCTAAACAAATGTCACTATGGGTTTTGATTTGAACATCTGATCTTATCTGTCAGCTAGCTACTCATTAGATCTTTGCATTTATATTTAGACTCAATTATTACATAGTGCAAGGGCAGTGATGATTTATAAATAAAACAATGAATTATTTAACTTTATTTAAATCCTTTCCATTATCTTATGGTGAATGGGCTTTACATTTTTTCTGTAAATTATCATTGTACTAAATTCATGTTATTTCATGGCTGAAAAAATAAAATAAACAGGCTATATTGTAAATGTTCCTACTAAACTACCTGTAACCAAACATCTAATATAACTAGGAAAATAATTGTGTGAATAACGATTCAGATCAAATGAACACAAAAAGCCTAACCTATTAAAAGAATAAAAACATTTGTGCTTTGATGCCATTTTTGCCACATAAAAAATAATACCATGTGTTTCAAGAAATACATTTTACAAAGTTTATATTTTAAAATAAAGAATACAAGCTGAAATCGGTATTAAAAATATCCATGAGAAAAAAGTATATGTTAAAAATACAGACAGGGATTAAATGATAATGTTTCGCTCACTAAAAAGTTGAATAAATTTTTATTATTTTTATTTTCAAAAACTTATTAAAATGATTATTTAAATTATAATTTTAGACAACTAATAATTACTTTAAGAGGACCCATTGAATAAGTATATGCATTATTTTTTCTTCAGCACATTTCTTTCTCAAACTTTACTAACCAAAAATAATGAACAGTGTGACTAATCTTTTGTCTAATTTACAAATCACTATTGATCCCTTAATAATTGCTGGGAATTTTGTTGAATCTTGGAAATCAACAAAAGTAGCCAACATGATCTTTGCTTTACTAGGATTCATTGTAAAGGGTAATAAACAACAATTAAAATATTAAAATAAATGCCATAAATAAATAGAAGTATGTACAGCAAATAGACACATGAGAAAATTCCTTAATTTTACCCAAGAAAGTTGTGAAAAATGTTTGCTGAACGGTAAGGGTAGTATGCTAACTAAATTTTTCATCTAAATGTTTAAGAACAAGTAAGAGCAAGCTAAGAGATCAGAGAAAAGAAGAAAACACTAGTCAGAAGAAATAGTCAATGAAAGGCCAAAGCTAGAAATTTGTCATCTGGAATTTGTCCATTATAAAATTCTTAACTATAGCATCTTCTTCTAACCAAAACTCAAATCTTGCCAGCCTTTTTCTAATTTGTTATTTCTAAACATCCATCTCTAGTTCAATCTCCTCCACACCTTTTAGTGTCTCCCTTTTCTCCCAGTCCATTTATCTTTGATGCTCTATTTTACCTGGAAATAAATTACAATCATTAATGTTTCACAGTTTTACTTCTTTCAGTATATTTTAATTAGATTATTTTATGAATTCAAATTCTGATGGTATTATAGCCTACAAATCTGATTTTTACAAATTTGGATCTTACAAATCTGATTTTTACAAATTTGGATCTTACAAATTTGTTTTTTGATGATATTATAATCTATATTGTGATAAATTTCATTTTATAACTCTCACTAATATATAAATATATTTTATATGTTATTTCAGGTTGGCTTCCCTAGGAATAGGACTCTGAGATTCATGTACAGGATATTTATTAGGAAATGCTCTAAAAATGCACACCCAGAAGGGAGGTGGAGGCAAACTTTGGTAGAAGAGGCTAAGCTGTGATGGTGACTCAACAAGGGGGTCATCCAATCCCAGAGTGAGAGCTGACATAGAAATGGTTTTCAGAGTTTTTTGGAGTTGAGGCAAGAGGTCCAGGTTCGGCTCCTCAGATTCACCATTATAGCTCTCTATTAAGCCAACACCGTTGGCTGAATAGGAACCAATATAATGTTCCGTAAAACATTTGATCTAGTATTTCTGACTAGATGATGGCAGATGACAGGAGAGTTAACATACCCTTGGATTGAGATTTTAAATATAGACTCTTTCTGATCTTTCTTTCTGGTAAGAGTGCAAAAGAACATGCATTCATATAGACTAATAGGCACATACCTCACAATTGCAGCCATGCTAATCACTATGATTAGGGCTACTGTTTGGTTTAAGTTTGTGGGAGTCTAATATCAGTCCTCAACATCTATCTGCCCTTTGAAGACATTTTGATGAATTAAGTGAAGACTTAATGAATACCACTATTCTTGCATTTTATACCTCTTTAAGAGATCATAATATTTGCTACCCCCAACACACACTCAAAATGTGATATTCTTATTCTGATTGAGAAGTAAGAGCATTTTATTATAGTGTGTATCTGTAATTTATTTATTTTAATTACTGAATTATTAATCAATTTGTTTATCCATTGATAGCTGTTAAACATTTGGATCGTTTACATTTTCATCTATTATTAGTAAAAATCTTTGCACAAGTCTTACATGATGTACATTTGCATTTTATTTGGGAAAACTTAAGTGGTATTTCTGGGTCATATGGTAGTCATATGTTTAATCCTAATCAAAAAAATGCCAACTTTTTTTTTCAAAGCAGCTGTACTACTTTATATACCCAACAACAATGTGGTAGCTCTATTCTTTCTCCATCCTTACCAAAAACAGGGAATTAAAAACAAGGACCATAAAAGGCAAAACAGATAAACTGAAATTTAATCAAAAAAAAATTATCTGTTCTTTGGAAGTCATAATTAAGAAAATTAAAAAGCAAGCCATAGGCTAAAATAATTTTTTTTAATTGACAAAATAATTGTGAAACTTATGGAGTATATAGTGATGTGTTCATACCTACAATGTATAGTGATCAGATCAAGGCAATTGGCTATTCATCATCTCAAACATTTATTATTTTTGTGTGTTGGGAATATTCAATATCCTCTCTTCTAGCTATTTGTGAGTATATATAAAACGCTAGAAATTATTCCATCTATATAGTTGTAATTTGATATCATTTAATGAATCTCAACCTATCTGTACTTCTGCCTATCCTTCCCACCCCAAGTAACCTCTCTTTTACTCCTTACTTCTATGAGATCCACATTTTTTAGCTTGTGCATATAATGGGAGAAAACATTTTTAATTAATTTTTCTGAAAAAGGATAAGACTTTCTAAAGAATTCTTACAAGTCAGTAATAAGAAAACAACTCAATTTTTTAAATGGGTAAAATATTTAAGTAGAAACTTGACTAAAAAATACTGATAGTTCATATGCTCACAAAAACATTCCACATTATTCAACATTCAGAATTATTAGTTATCAGGTGAATCAAATAAAAGTCTCAATAATATAATGCTACATTTCCACTAAAATAACTAAAATTTAAAAAAGACCCACCAATTCTAGCACGTTTATTTTGATTCTTGTTTAAAACTTTTGAAGTTATAAATGTTTTTATGTATATCCCTTTGACTTTATCCCTAAGATTTAAATGTAGTGTTACAGGCCAATAGAACAGAAGAGAGAACCCAGAAAGAAATTCATGCATTTAAGTCAACCAGTCTTCAACCAAGCTGCCAAGAATACACATTAGAAAGAGGAAAATTTCTTTAATAAATGTTACTGGGAAAACTGGGTATCCAAGTACAGAAAAATAAAATTAGGCCCTTATTTCTCACCATTTCCAAAAATTAACTGTAAGTGAATTAAAAACTTAAATGTAAAACATGAAACTTCAAAAACTACTAACAATCATAGAGGAAATTCTTTGTGATGTTTTTCTAGACTTTGGCTATGGTTTAGTGTCTTTCCACCCAGAAAGATTGTGGCTTAATGGTTCCCCCTTTGTCACCCCAGAATCTCACAGAAAACCTGAGAGCTCCAGGGTCTACAAGTTTGTGGCACATGTTAAGAGTTTAATTTACACATATCTGATCAGCCATAAATACCTCTTTTTGGATCACTTTATGAATAATCATGTACTGTAACAAAACAAAGATGAATTTTGTGTTCTGATCTGATCTAAAAATAATTAAATTGTACTAACCAATTTAATTTTCTAACCAAAACTTAATGAGATATTTGAGTTTAGTGTTATATTTTCCATATTTTTTTTATTGTTTATGCTTTCTTGATCATTTCATTTTAAAAACTAATTGAGACTGCTCAATTTTTCTCATCCGTTTTTTGAGAATTTTATATTTAATGAATCCTATTTTTAGTATACATTTTCCTTTTCCCTCCCACATAGCTGCAATCACTCTGAGAACCTACTGTTTTTTGTCTCATAGGAGATATTTTATATTTTTCAAATTATCACTTTTCCAGATAAGGAAGATAAGGAATCAAATTGGACATAAAATATATGGTGCTAGCGGCTTTTGAAAGGTTGTCCTGGCAGGAAAGTTCACTTTTTTGTTGAGTATTTGTTTACTCGAAGTTAGGCTGCTACAATTGCCCTTATCTGCATTCTTTTCACCTAAGGCATTGCCTTTGAGTTAGATATGCACATCATCATTTCACAACTCCAGTTGTTTGTGGTTAATAAAGGAGCATCTCCAGGGGAGGACACAGTGGGAAAGGGAAGTTCACTCTCAAACTGGATGCTTTTTTCCACAGTATTATTAGGTTACTCTAAAGTAAGAGTCTTTCTATCTCTTCTGTAACTGAATACAACTCTAGTAAATTGGAAATTGCTGTGGCCCTGCCCCTTCCTTTCCCCTCTCAGCCTGTCTGCCTCAAGGAAAATCAGTGCATCACCTCAAGTATAAGCTCAAGTATCAGCTGAGGCTTGGGCAAATGTATGGAGATTCTGGCTCTACAAAATATTCAAAAATAGACAAGCAGGATGGCTTGCGCCTGTGGTTCCAGCTACTCAAGAGGCTGAGATGAGAAGGCCCCTTGAGCCTGGAAGTTCAAGGCTACAAGTCCTGATTGTGTCGCTGCACTCCAGCCTGGGCAACAGAGCAAGACTATCTCAAAAAAAAAAAAACCAAAAAGTACCGTCTCAAATAATCACATTGAAAAGAATGTCAAATTGCACTCACATATGGTGTTACAATAAACCATATTATTAATAATTCTTTTCTAAAATTCTGTGTCACATTCCTCCTATGACCCAGAACAAAGACTTCCTTCTCATTTTCTCTATAATATTCGAGTATATCTTTCCTACTCTCCACTGAGACATACAAATAATCTGTTTAATATTTTTAAAAATGCTTTGAAATTATTTAAATAGTAACTAAGAATGTAATAAAAATATTGATTCATAAAGTAATTGGGAAAATATATAGGTTACCTATATGAAAGTAAATGTGCTAAAAACCTATTCTTTCATAGTAGAAAGACAGCAAGTAATGTCTAAAACCAGAATAAATATATAAATATGATTTAAATGTGCTTTCAGACTATGGAGAAAAAATACCTGACAAAACAGCTATGGAATTTGAATACTGTTACTACAGAAGCAAACTTGGATAACAGGTGAATGGTAGGAAAGAGAGCTCCAGGTTTTCATTGTAAGCCTTAAGTATAATTTGTCTTTTTAAATGACGTACACATATTACCTTAATATGAGTAAAAGCAAAATAAAACTTAGTAGAATTCCATAAATATAAGACTAGCAGGTCCTTATATTTAAGACATTTTACAAAGACGTTTTAAACATATACAGAGGATACCAGCAATTGAAGCATCTAGGTTAAAAATTTATACAGCAAAAGTACATTCCTACAATGTTTAAGCCTACTTAGGGCATATATTTGTATTACTATGACAAAACTAGAAAGCAAGAAAAACTACATAACTAAAGTGCAAATGTGAGGATTATCTTTTCACTCAGTGACCAGTTGTTTGATTATTTGGAGATATGCTAATTAATTTTGCTTTGGACTCTAAAGACAAGTGTTAACATATAAATTTAATTAAATGATGATATGGTTTGGCTTTGTGTCCCTGTCCAAATCTCATCTCTTAATTGTAATCCCCACAAGTGGAGCGAGTGACCTGGTGGAGGGTGATTGGATTACGGGGATGGCTTCCTCCATGGTGTTCTTATGATAGCGAGTGATTTCTGTGAACCCAGAAAACCTGAAACAGTTCTGAGTTAATTTAAAAAATTAATTTTGCCAAGGTTGAGGACATGTCCATGATACAGCCTCAAGGAGTCCTGATGACCTGCACCCAAGGTGGTGGGGGCACAATTTGATTTTATACCTTTTCAGGTCACAGACAGGTGAGACACAAACAGTTGCATTCTTTTGAGTTTCTGATTAGCCTTTCCAAAGAAGGAAATCAGATAGGCATCCATCTTAGTGAGTAGAGGGATAATTTGAATAAAATAGGAGGCAGGTTTTCCATAAGCAGTTTCCAGCTTGAGTTCTCCTTAGTGATTTTGGGGGTCCAAGATATTTTCCTTTCACAGTTCTCACAAGATCTGATGGCTTCAAAGTAGTTGGTAGTTCCACTCCCTTGCACTCTCTCTCTTCTGCTGCCTTTTGGAAAATAAAAATAAATAAAAGTTCCTCTTCAAAGCTTTCCTCTTAGTTCATTATAAATAATAGCTTCTTTTAAAGTTAATTTACTCTAGACCCTTTGCTAATACTCCTGGGTAGCTGTTAGTCATATAAAGAAATAAGTGTATCCAATGTTCTTAGTTCTTACACTTTAACCTAGATATTTGCCCTGACATGACTGGACAAGTCCAGGCAAGTCTTAGATCATAGCTCATTCCTCTTCCTTATTTGGAAGTAGTTTTACCTCTCTAAGAATTCCTCAAGTTACTTTCTCTTTTCCTTTGTTCTTTTCTGCCTTTACCTATTTAGGAAAGTTTTCAGTTGTTAACCAACCAGGTGCAACCTAGATTGTGAGGTCTAGTTCCAGCCAATGGAATCAGGACACAGTAGTAGGGCAGATGTGTTAAATACAAATGGCTCTGCCACCTTTGTTCTGTGTCCTTTCCTGGCAAACTGCTGGCGAGTGTACCCTTTCTGCAGAAAGTAAAGTTGCCTTGCTGGGAGAAAATTTATATTCGAGTGCTACTTCTTTTGCAGCACTGAAAATTTACATACAACACTTGTGAAGAAAGTACTTGCTTCTCCTTCACCTTCTGCCATAATTATAAGTTTCCTGAGGCCTCCCAGTCACGCAAATCTGTGAGCCTGATAACCTGAAAATGTGGAATGGACTTTAGAACTGGGTAACAGGCAGAGGTTAGAACAGTTTTGAGGGATCAAAAGACAGGAAGATGAGGGAAAGTCTGGAACTTCTGAAAGCCTTGTTGAATGGTTTTGATCAAAATGCTCATAGTGATATGAACAACAAAGTTCAGTCTGAGTGGTCTCAGATGGAGATGAGGAACTTCTTGGGAATTGGAGCAAAGTTCTTGCTATACTTTAGCTAAGAGACTGGCAGCATTTTGGCCCTGCCTTAGAAGTCTGTGGAACTTTGAACTTAAGAGAGATGATTTAGGGTATTAGAAAGAAGAAATTTCTAGGCAGCAAAGTGTTCAAGATATGACCTGGTTTTTTCTGAATGCATACAGTGATATGCATTCACAAAGAGATTATCTGAAACTGAAACTTTTGTTTTAAAGGGAAGGCAGAACATAACAGTTTGGAAAATTTGCAGCCTGGCCATGTGGTAGAAAAGCAAACCCCATTTTCTTGGGAGAAATTCAAGTGATTGACTGTAGAAATTAGCATAAATAAAGTTTAATATTAATAGCCATGACAATGGTGAAAATGTCTCAATCATCACAGCAGCACCTCCCATCACAGGCCTGGAGGCCTAGGAGGAAAAAAAAATGGTTTTGTGGGCCAGTCTCAGGGTCCTACTGGTCTGTTCAGGCTGAGGACATGGTACCCTGTGTTCCAGCCACCCCAGCTCCAGCCAGGGCTAAGAGGTACAGCTCACAGCTCAAGCCATTGCTTCAGGGGGTGCAAGCCTCAAGCCTCAGTGATTTCCACATGGTGTTGGGCCTGTGGGTGCACAGAAGACAACAGTTGAACTTTGGGAGCTTCTGCCTAGATTTTAGAGGATGTCCAGACACGCCTGAATGTCCAGACAGAAATATGCTGTAGGAGCAGAGCCCTCAAGGAGAGCCTCTACTAGGGCAATGCAGAGAAGTAATGTGGGGTTGGAGCCCCCACACAGAGTTCCCATTGGAGCACTGCCTAGTGGGGTTGTGAGAAGAGGGCCACTGTCCTCCAGACCCTAGAGTAATAGATCCTCTGATAGCTTGCACTGTGCACCTGGAAAAGCTACAAATGACACCAGCCCATGAAAGCAGCTGTAGGAGGGTGGCTGTACCCTGCAGAGCCACAGGGGCAGAACTGCCCAAGGCCTTGGGCGGGGGAGGAGGGGGCATGTCTTGCATCAGTGTGCCCTGGTTTTGAGATAGGGAGTCAAAGTAGATTATTTTGGAACTTTAAGATTTAACGAGTATCCTGCCTGGTTTTGGACTTGCATGGGGCCTGTGGCCCCCTTATTGTGGCCAATTTCTCATACTTGGGATGGAAATGTTTACCTAATGCCCATATCCCTATTATATGGTGGAAGTAACAAAGTTGCTTTTGATTTTACATGTTCCTAAGACCTTGCCTTGTCTCAGATAAAACTTTGGACTTGGACCTTTGAGTTAATGCTGGAATGAGTTAAGACTTTGGGGAATTGTTGAGAAGGCATGTTGGTTTTAAAATGTAAGGAAGATTGCTTCTCAGCCTTTTGGCTAAGATCAAATGTAAAATGTAAGGAAGACATGAGATTTGGGAGGGGCCAGGGGCAGAATGATATGGTTGGGCTCTATGTTCCCACCCAAATCTCAAGTCAAATTGTGTCGAGGGAGGGAGGGGCCTGGTGGGAGGTGATTGGATCATGGGAGCAGTTTTCCCCATGCTGTTCTTGTGATAATGAGCTCTCACAAGATTTCATGGTTTAAAAGTGTTTGGCAATTTCCCTCTCACTTTCTTTCTCTCCTGCTGTCTTGTGAAGAGGATGCTTGCTTCTCCTTTCACCGTGATTATAAGTTTCCTAAAGCCTCCCTAGCAATGCAAAACTCTGAGTCAATTAAACCTCCTTTCTTTACAAATTATCCAATCTCAGATAATTATTTATAGCAGTGTGAAAATGGACTAATACAAATGAGTATATAAAATATGAGTATCTGTAAAAATATGAAATGATTTTTGAACACTAATGAAGCACCTGATTTCAGTGATTTTTTTTCTCAGTTTTTATTTAGAAAGTTTAGTGAAACAAACATGGTGTCACGGTTTAGAAATACTTTAATCTCACTTTAATTTAACATTGTAAAAAATCTACTAATTTTTGATTTCCAACAGTAAAATTTATAAAAAATAATTTTACATTTATAAAATGAATTTTTATTTCACAATAAATTATCCATTTATATTACCTGAAAAAAGTTGTATACTATATAAAAGCAATAACTTCCCTTATCAATATTTTGAATATATTTTGAAAACATCAGTTCCTTTTTTCCAGCGTCTTTGGCAGTTCAATATATAAAAATATAATATTATAAATTCCCTGACCATAGTTATTGAAGCAGAATCATCACTAATAATTTCAAAGACATAGCTGTTTAGTAAATATACATGAATAAACTACAGGGTTCACTAAAAGTGGATTTTATCTTTTATAGTTTAAAGGTATTTGCTATTTTCTGAACGTTTGTGTTTTCCAAAATTCACTTGCTGACACCTAGTCCCCAGAGTGATGGTATTAAGAGGTGGGGCATTTGGGGGCTGATTCAGTCATGAGGATTAGTACCTTTATTAAGGAGACCTGAGAGAACTACCTTGTTCTTTTCATGTGTAAGGACACAGGCTAGAAGATGCTGTGTATGATCCAGAGGCCTAATTTGCTAATCCCTTAATCTTGGACTTCCCACCATTGATAACAGTGAGAAATAAATTTCTGTTGTTTAGAAGCTACCCAGTTCATTGTATTTTGTTACAGCAGCCTGCACAGACCAAGGCAGTATGTTTTTTAATATCTTCTAAGGGAACCCCCCAAAAAAGTAAATGAAAATCTATAAAAGATAACATTCTTATTATAGAAACTACAGTAAATTTTCAAAAAATAAAAGTTAAAAAACTCCCCCTACTTGAGATATTTTACAGCTTCACAAGGGTACTAGGTCTTGCAGGAATTATATTAAACATATTAAATCAATGATAGCTTTTTAATAATCATTTTTCTACTTTAAGAGTTCAATTTTACTTTACGAGCCAATAAGTTACTTAATATTACTATAACCTTTTTACTTATAGGGTAAGTAGGAGATATGACATCATAATCTTAGCTATTTTTAAAAGTCCTGAGACAGATTATTTAATCTTTTACAACTTGGGATCCTCTTTAAAAATATATATTATTGATAATTACTCAACCAGTTTTTCCAATTTTCCTTCTCCTCAACCAGAGAGGAATCACTGCCTCCTGAGGTGGCCCATGCTTAATTTGTTTTAAAATAAATTCCAGCTTTAGGTGATATCAGAGAGGTCAAGGCTCCAATAAACTGTACTCCTCAGTCTAGAATTTGACATTCGGTACATCCCTGGGCTGCTAGATTTTAAAAAATCTGCTAAGCCAGTTATTTTACTTTGTTTTTGTTTTCATCAAAATCTATCTGGTGAATCTTTTACTTTTTCTGATGACTTGTTAAAACTACAAAAGTAGTTTTTTATTCAAGCCACAACAATTTTACACTCAGTGCTTATCTGTAAATACATATGATAGGCAACATGATGAATAGTATCCAATCATCACTCAACTGTGTATATTTAAAAAGCCCACTATGAGAAAGAAGTTCACATTTTCATTCCACAGCAAAGATTCATTAAAGTCAACTAGACCTGGGCTTGAATGTGGTTCTCTTACTCGTTATGTTTATGAACTTTGGTTATGTTCCTTAAACCCTCAAGCTAAAGTTTCCCTTATTTATAAAAGAGAGATAATGATATCTTCCCTAAAGTGTTATTGTGAGGACTAAATGAGGAAAATGGGTGGTAGATGGCTAGCTTGTCCACAGAATCTGTTAACTCAGAGTGTCATGGCTTTGGCTGACACAGGCTTTGCACCTGTAGATAACTCTCCTGGCCACTCTGGGGACCAGCTGTGGGCATATGCTAATTTCTAGTCAATGGATAACTATTTCTAAGTCAGGAAAAATACATAGGTGCCTCTATTGGTTGAGTCACTGTTTTAGGGGTTTCTTTGCTACAATTTACCCTGTATCCTAACTGAGAAACCCAACATGTTTTAGCTTAACACACATCTTCAGATAAAATCAGATTTCAAAAAATATCCAGTCATCCTTGGAATGGCTTTTTATAATTTTCTAATCTTAAGATAGGAATATTTAACTGTAAAACAAAAAGTTGCTTCTTTGCCACAGAGTGTCCATAAAAAATTCTTCTTGAAAAAGATACAGCCTATTCTACAGGAACTGCTTTATTTTTCTAATTTGCAAGTTTATAATTTATTTTTAAAAACTTAGCTCATTTGATATTAAACTGGTTCTGATCTACTATTCTCAGTCAAATATGAACACTTTCTTCTGCATCACATCACAATGAAGCAATTATTTACAGATTTAAATTAACATTAATAAAACAAATGAAAGTCATACATAAGATTCAGTTGGTTCAGGCACAGTGTAGGAGCAGTTGGAAAAAATACCCTATATAAACATCTTCAAACTCAGCTATACATTGGTTGCAGGTGAAAGTTTTACATAGTAGCAACAACAAACAGAATGAACATATAAACAAGAAAATAGGACACCATCTTATAACAGCACCATGGAGAAGGCTTGGCTAAGAGTTTGCCAAAAGTACTATCCTGAGATATTTCAAGACCAACAACTTTTCACATTTATGTAGTGCCGTTCTGAAGTAAACACATTTTCACAATTGCTTTTGTTTGGAGAGATGCTGGTGTGAAATGACTGATGCTTGGTTTGCAGCTATTTTGTACTGTTCTTGCCCAGAGCCTTGTGGTGGGGAAGGGAGTGGGGTTTCAGGAGTTGCTGAAAAAGAATCAGAGAATTGCATGTGATGAGATGGTGGCAGTCAGCTTTCTCCACCCCATTAAGCCCTACACAACACCAATACACATTAGCATAATTTGGAAATGTTTTTAAAAGATCCTATATAGAGTAGTGATTTATAGAATGCATTATTGACCTATGATATACTGTTAGAGAGTCCTCTCACCTTACCTCCCCAAATAGCATTAAATAGAAAGAGGTCACATTAAAATTTTTTTTTCATAGTCACTTTAAGGTATTTTTTGCCTTTCTTATTAGCGTTTATAAGCATTTGATTCTCTAATAAACCTAGCAGGAAAAAAGGCAGTGAAAAGAATTAACAGAAGGATAGTTTTCTCAAATATTAGAAAGCAGTCTTTATAATTCTTACAATCAAAATTCACATAAAATAAAAATATATTTGGTTTGGATTCCACTAATTCAGACATATGAGATGACAGAAAAAATTAAGGTTAAGATATTTTATAAATGTTCTGAAATCTAAGTTGTAGTCAAAAGCATCTCGAAAATACTGCCTTTTTTTGCTTCAAAATTATTCTATTATGATCGAGCTTGCCTGTCCCATCCCCTTTGATGCAAAGAGCAATCCTGAGTAATTGAATAGAAAGTAATTGAATATAAAAAGATTGAATTGAATATAAAAAGTGACAGTTTCAATACTTCATTTTCTAGAATAGTATTTCTTTCTATTGTAAAATCTAACCATATTATAAAATAATCTAGGAGTTATTCTGTAATTTTTAGAAACTTGAAATATTTTAGCACTCACGCTTATTACTACTGTATTATTCCACATAGTAAGCAGAACTAACAGAAAATGTTAGATGATCAGATTGAGGATTTGTAAACTTTATAGCTTATGTCTCAACAGTTTTAAAACATTATATACAACACAAGAACAATATCCCTTTGCCTGGTATTCATTAATGCATGAGCTTTATATTATTGTTAAGGATGGATTAGCAATTACTTAGAAAGAAAATTTTTAAGTGCAGTTTAAATGACAAACGAATATCAAAATCTGCTTTAAAAATTATTTCTGGCTATTTAAAATGGATCTAAAACAGCAGTAGCCTTTTTAAAAGAACTTAAATTTTTGGTTGTGTTTAATATCCTGCTTTGCATAAAATATAATTTATTCCAAATGATCATAGTAAAGTTTTCTTTTACAAATAAATCCCACAAATAGTATGTGGAAAGAGCAAGAATAAAAACTAGTATAACAATGTGATTTTTAAAAGAGTAGGGTCAGCAAATATGTTTTTAAAATCCTGGAACACTAGCCCTTAAAAAGTAAAAAATTCAACCACCAGCAGAACTGTCTAACTCTCTTGCCAGTTGACTACTCCAATGCTTAATGTGTTGTTAATGTGTTTTATTTTCCGAGTTTATGAATAACTGATCTTTAAGAGACACAACTCCATAAACTCTCTAGTATGGTATTAGGCTTGCCCTTCTCTTTTTGCTCTTGATTACCTATTAAATGAAAATGGTAACATCTATTCTGCAAGGAAGCTCCCAAATAATGTCTTTCAAATACTTTGGGAATCCCAGATTATGCCATATTTTTCTATAATTTATATTTTTTCCTAACAATTTCATTTCTTCCTCTCTCTCGTATACTCAAAGAATTTTGGTTTCAGATACTATTTACAAAAATATCTACCTGTGCTTGTATCGAAAAGAACATGGGAACATGTAGTTCTATAACCTCTATGTACTCTACCAATGGCTTGAAGTCAGGTGGCACTTGCTAAATTGTGGCATTGCATACAACCTTTGGGGGAACAAAACAGTGTTGTAGCTAGTTTTTAAAGTCTACTGTAAATTCAGTAGGTAATAAAAGTATGCATAACAATCACATCACAATAACTCAAGTCATCTCAGTGAGTTAGTAGGTTTGGGGTTCAGAGGCAATAGATCAAAGGTAAATCTGGGCTTAATTAGTGGAAATTCAGAAGAATTAATCAGTTAATCTAGATATTTTATCAAATAGAGATTTGTATCACCAGAGTAGCTTAGAAAAATAGCATTAGCAGGAAGTCTACAATAATAGATTAACTTAAATACTAGCAATCTCTATAGTATTTACATAGTCATTTGTGTTCCAAGGAGTTTTCATAAGCAACCCTCACTGCACAATTCTGATGTGAATGAATTCTGGTTACCATAGCTTAGTTAAGCAGCACCAGTCTGGCAACATGGTTCAAGTTTCAGTTACCATGGTAACTTACAATTAACAGTGAGTAATTGCATAAATACAGACTCCACTGCCAACTCTTCAGTCTGCAAACAAGTACCTGAATAACAGATGTGCTTTATGATCAGCGGCTGATCATGTCACAACTTTTAGTCTGTCCATGATTGGCCACTGAGCATCTTTTATTCAGTGCACGCATGGAAAACAAACTGCACACAGTAGCTGTGTTGCCTCCTTGTTTCTTAGTGGCAAATTCACATGACATTTTACAAAGTTGAATAAATTAGAATTGTGATTTACCTTTGTTGGTAAAAGTGAGGAAAAGGAATAAAGGTAAAAGGTAAAAGTGCAGAAAAGGAATAAAAAGTGATAATGCTGGAAGTGACATACAAATAGAACACAAACAAAGTCACAGAAGTAGCTGACCATGGGAATGTCGCTGTTGCTGCAGTTTGAGACTCTACATACGCAGCCAGGAACCTAGTGAAGGCAAACGTGTCCACATAAATGAGAAAGCTGGATATGCTGAAAAGGGAGAAGGTGTCCCAAAAGAAGTGAAACCAGCAAGAAAATTTCACATTAAGTGAATTCTCGGAAACATATCAGGACATTGAGAATGCAACGGATAAAATGTTGAAAGCTGATCCAAATTTCCCATGAGTAAAACTGATCAGGGCATAGAAAAGATCCTCACTTCCTAATTTAAGTTTTAGAATGTGACAAGAACTGTTCAAACTGCATTTCACAATTGTTTTGTAAAAAAGTAAAACACTTTGATTCTCAATATTGCTAATGTTTTAAATTATAGTGTATCAACTGAAATATTTTATACTTAATTCTACAAAATAAGTATAAAGATTACATTTCTTTTGTTTCCATAAACATTAAGAGAGTTCTCAATGTTTTGACAAACATTTTTAAAGGTCCCAAGCAGGAAATAATTTTCCCATTGATCATTAAGGTCACCTTGCATGGTTTCAGCTTGCATTGTTGTTTTTATGGTCTCACACTACCATGCAAAGCAAGGACTACTACTATACTCTTTTGCACTTCCCAGACCTATGAAGTAGAAAGATTTTTCCTACATTTTCATTTTAAGAAACACACTCATGTTTAGGGAGAATAAGTGACAAGCTGAATAACAATATTTTACTGCTGAGTCCCGGATGGGAAATTACACCAAGTTTTTGCCATTTCTGGTTACTAATAGATTCTCCCCCACAATTCCACTTTTTCTCGGGTAATTAAGAAATATCGTGGTTGAAAAGTAGCCTATATACTCACAGATCTGGTCTGCATGAACCAGTGTTGACATGGGACCTAAAAGTATAGTTTGTCCTGTTAATGGATCTTGAGACAAATGTGGATGCATTGGATGATGGAGATGACTACCATCATTGGAAGCCCCTACACAAGATAAAAATATGCTGTGTTAGTGATATTTAATCAGGAACAGCAAGTTTACCTTGAAACAAATGTTTTGATTGACAGCTTAAATATTGCTATTTTTGCCAAGTGCTTTTTGGGAATTCAAAAATAAATTGACAGAACCACTGGCATATTAAGAACAATGTCAGCTTTCACTGTACATTGGCTAGATTAATGTTGTGTCATATTATGTTGTATATTAATAATGGACCTTGTGTGCCATTTCCTGGAATCATTAGGTTTGCTGCCTGTTGTTAAGGCAATTCCAAGAATCACTTACCTCAAGTTTATAGTATTTGGAATGAATGTAATAGCATGAACAACTTTCATTTCAGAAAGATATCATTAGGAACACATTATGCACCAGAAAACTAAAAATAAATATGATGATTTTACAAGGAAATTTAACCTATATCAGAATGCAAAATAAATGGTTTCTTAACTTATTCCTGACATTTATTGCAACAATAAAATATCATTTTCCCCTTCTACTATTTTGCGTCAATTAATTACTTTAGGGGCACAGTGTTCATTTTAAGAATATATATATATATATATATATTCTTAAATATATATATAAATATATATATATATATATATATATATATATATATANATATATATATATATATATATATATATATATATATAAGGTTATATTGCAATTCCAGTATCCTTGAGGTTTTAAATGAATCAGGGCATGAAAAACCATGATATATTTGACGAGGTCATAAAAACAGGAAATTTCTTTCTGTTTGCCATGTTTGGAAGGATCTGAAAATTGAAGTCAGAGGGGCTGTGGAGTAGAGGTAGTAGAGGGTAATAACAATGAGGATTTGAATCTGTTCAAGTGTTTTTGTCTCTCTGACAGGTCTTGCAAACTTTCTAAATGTAAAAACTTTAGTCCATTATGTCATAGCAAAAGAGAGAAATTCAGGAGCATCACAGCAACTTAAATAGATGAATTAAATATGAACAAAAAAGCTGATAGATCAAACTTATGTTTTGTGTAATTCTAAGCAATAAAGTAGAAATTCTTCAATGTACTCACCACCTAGTAACATTTCCTGAAGTAAGTTGTCAATTTTAACCATCCCAAATAGTTTAACGAACTGTATTTGCTCAATCATTTGCCAAGTGATGCTCTGCAGTGTGGGCAGGAGCAGAAGCAACTCTCCAAACCTGCCCCGGGAGTCATACTGCCGATCATTGATGTAGTCCTCCAAACCGATCTGCACTTGAAATCGCATGTTCTTAATTTTTATTGGATCGCTTAGCCCTTTTGCATCTAACAAAGGAAATAAGAAAGGCAGCATACAGATTTAACCTAATTAGAGTGTGAGAGAGTAAATGTGCTAATCTTGAAAAGTAGTTTAATTTTTATCATGTTAATTCTTTAGTGGCATTTTGAAAACCAACCTGGATCAAAAAATACAATTGCCTTTAAACAAGCGTACTCATTGTCATCAATCTGGATTTCTTGAAATGGTCTAACCAGCTCATCTAGAACCCGATTGGCCACACGGCTAATCTCAACTTCACAGCTGTTGCGGTGAATAACGTAGTTGTTTCCTATGTGAGAGAAAACAAAAGAAAATTAACCACCTCTCCCAAAATTGTCAGCACTGTTTAAAATTTAACAAACCTGCGTTCAACATAGTCTACCCTTTAAAGAATAGTGATGTACTTTCTCTCAGTGGTGTTCTTAGTTATGCTAGAAAAACTTAAGAATGCTTAAAGGACCGATAACATTGATAATGTGATCACATGCATTTTAATGATCTCAGTCACTGGCGATAACACAAAAGTGCAGACTAATAACAAGGTAATAAATGACAAGAAAAATCTCAGTATAATGATTAGTTTTTCTCTGTTTCAGTCATCTATTAGTTTTATGCGCTAATGACTATAATGCAAACCTTAAAGAATCTTTCTTGTTTACAGCAGATTAAAAACAGCACGTTGATACTCAAGGCATATGAAGGAGTAAACACTATTGTGACAGTTTTAACAAGTCTAAGTAATGAAGGCTGATTTTTTAAAACTAGCAGATGAATTATCTTGAGTTGCCTCTGATAGTATGTTTTCTTTTCCCGGACTTCTTTAAATAGAAGTGGGACAACCACTTTATAAGCCTGACTTTCAGGGAGTTCAGAAATTGGGTAGAGAGCTGGAAGACCTAATCCCTAAAGATCTTTCTAACTTAGAAATTCTCTGGCTATAATATGATGAACGTTTTTATAGCTTTTAAAATAATAGCTAAATTGTTATTCTCTGGTTTTACAAAAAGACAAATATTCTAAATTCTTTCACTGCAGGCAAAGACAATGCTCGGGTAACAGCATGTTCATCGGTAGCCTCATTCTTTTTTCTCCTGCTTTATTGAGGTATGAAGACCAAAAAAATTGTATATATTTAAGCCCTACAATGTGATTTTTTGGTTTGTTTATCTGTTTGTTTGTTTGATTTTAGACGGCATCTCTCTCTGTTGCCCAGGCTGGAGTACAGTGGTGTGATCTTGGTTCACTGCCTCTGCCTCTCGAGTTCAAATGATTCTTGTGCCTTAGCCTCCAAAGTAGCGAGGATTACAGGTGCCCACCACCACTCCCGGTTGATTTTTTGTATTTTTAGTAAGACAGGATTTCACCATATTGGCCAGGCTGGTTTTGAATTCTGGACCTCAAATGATCGTCCCACCTCAGTCTCCCAAAGTGCTGGGATTACAGGGGTAAGCCACCACACCTGGCCCAGTGTAATGTTTTAATGTGCATCTACATTATGATATAATTACCATAGTCAAACTAAGTAACATATATTTCACGTCACATAGTTACTACCTTTTTTTGAGCTTCACTTTTTCTTTATGAAAAGTTAGCTTACCTATTTATTCATGGTAAATCAATTGAGAACTAAAATGTATGTAGTAGACATTTTGTTTTCTAGGTATATTGCATTCAGATATATACAGAGAAGAGTATTCTAGGTGTTTACTAGAAATGCAAGAGAGGTATTTAATAGCATTTCAGGGAATAGTCTCCACAATCACAATATGTGGTTTAGAATCTCGGCTGTATTCTTTTCTAGCTTTGTAACCTTTGGTAAACTTTCCCTGCCTTCATTTCTTCACTTGCAAAATGGGCTGAAAATAATAATGCTAATCCTTTAGGGTCATTTCAAGGACTAAATGAGAGAATATATATATATATATATATATATATTTAGTACTTAGAGCAGTGCATTTACATAGTAAACCCATAATAATAATAGATATTGTTATATTATCTTCAATGTATTTACATTTGGGGCTAAAACATCTAGTGCAAAAATACAATAATCTAGTCATATTTTCACACATGCCAGACAGAGGTAAAGCTGGTAAGTGTCAGAAGGCTCTCAACCCTCAAAACCTAATTGTGTAAGTTAAGTAAGGTAGCCGGATCAGAGAAATTAATGGAGACAAAAGTTTCTTTTACCCACCACCCCACATCTATTATCCCTCTTTTGCCTCTCCTAGTATTTCTGTCTATCAAAATTGTTCAGTCATTCCCACCAATACTTTTTTTACTTGATCATTTTGTAGCATATCCCGGGCTATGATGGGCAATAAGATCATAGGATGTAAACACGTTTTTTAAAAGTGTATAAAATAAAAAGCAGACTCTGAGGAAGTGTGAAAAAACATTGGGACTCTATAAGGTGGCCATTTAAGTCACTAATTATTCATCCTGATATAATTTGAATATACCTCAACATTATGTTTATTGAGCAACATCTCTTTTTTATTTTTAAAACATAATGTTCCCTAATCATCTTGTGAACTCTGAACTTACATGCAGTCAAGGCAAGGAAAAATAAGGTCAAGTGAGGACACAATTAAATCCAATTTGTGAAGTGACAGCACCATTTGACAGCGTCTGCAAATACTTTGTACATACAGAACAGACCCTCCTGCATATTATTGCAAGAATAAAATATGCATAATTTCTTTTTAAATTAAAAAAACTTACCCAAAAGCAAAATATCTTTATACATCATGGACCTCTTTGTAGCTCCAAGCAGTAAGTGTTCCCCTGCGTGAGCTCTCAACAATGCCACCTTAATAAAAAATTCTAAGTTTAACAATTAATTGTAATATATAATGATTAAAAGATGACATGAGTCTTATTAACTTACAGTGTTCTTTCAGCCTGGGACTCTTTTTTGTTTTAACAAACTATAGTATTCATAGACAAATGCCATCATTAAGACTTCCAGTTTTCTATCATAGCATGTCAATAGATTTTACTTTAAAAAAAATTTTAAACTATCTATCTAGCAAGCCAATACAATGGCAGTAGAAAAAAAAAAATCAGGCAAGTTAGACAAGTGAACTGTTTGGAAGTGAAACAGAATCAAACAGACCAGAGTTCAAATCCCAGCTTGGCTACTTCCTACATGTTTAACCTTTGTGTAAGTTAACCAGTATGTTTGGAACTTACTCATTTGTTTTCATCTATAAAATAGGAGTAAAGATAAAAAAAAAATCTCAGCATGTACTCATGAGTACTGAATGATAAAACATATATAAAACATAATATCCTGCATATAATAAACTAAGCAAAAGCAAAGCAAAAACTTGTAGTGAGGAAAAGATGCGAGGTCTGGGTTCTGCCACTTTCTACAATGAACCTCTAACCCTTCGCAGTAAGCTCTCAACTGAGCTTCATTCGTACACTCAATTACCTGCTGGGCATCACCACTAGGAAGTATAAAAAGCATTACAAATGTAATACCTACCAAAGTAATGCTTCTCCAGTATCTTCATCTAGTAAATGACACTGTAATCCAAAGTGTTTGTTCATCTCAAGATACTATTCTGAGTCCTCTCTAACTCCACAGCAAATTCGAGTGCTGCTTCTCAAAAATATAAGCCAGAGTGATCCACTTCTTTTCATCTCCATTGCTACCACCCCAGTCCACGCTGAAAACTCTTTAATGTTTTCTTATTGTGGCCTCAAACGTGGCCTCGCAGGTGATGAGAGGAGAGTGGGTCAATGCTTTGCCTCCCGGCCCTCATGTCTCTGACTTCATCTTGCAACACCCCTTGTTCACATTGTTCCTGCCTGACTCAGAACTTTGAACTTGCTGTTCCTGCAACTAGAATGCTTTCTTCTCAGATTCTCCTGTACTTGGCCCTTGTCTTTCAGGATCTTAGGCAATAACTTCTCTGGTCCTCAGTTTAAAGTATCTCTTTTCATTTTATCCCATTCTCCAACAACTCATCCTATTCCATTTTATAGCATTTTATAGAGATTATCTCCACTTAGAATGAACTTTCTCATACTTTGTGCATTTTTAAGTCATCGGTCTCTCTCAAATAGAGTGTGCATTTATGAGACTAGTGAAAAAATCTGTATTTATACTGCTAAATACCCACAGTTCTTAAAACTGAACACTAATATCCTAATAAATATTCATTTGATGAATTTATTGAATGAATTTTACTGATCCAGGGTTCAGTTTTCAAAACTGTAAAATGGAGATAATAACACCTGTCACAGAACCCCTGAGATAATTAAATGAAATAATGTAATTTATAGTGCAACTGAAAGCTAATTTCCCAGTGCCTTATCCTTCATAGACATTTACTAATGTGTGGCTAAATAATACATGTTATATTGTTAGTATTAAAGAATCAGTTGGTAAATAAAAACTGGTTTTTACTGGTTAATGGATTTTAATTTCCCAATTTTTAAATCATTGTATATATAAGCCAGCAACTTCTAAAGAAGAATGGTAATAAAAATATAAAACTGATAAATAACTTAACTCTACTTATATTGCTTGGGGTGAGACTGGTAGGTTTTAGCAATTTAGCATTATTCACTCTGGCATAACCTTCTGAGCCATGCTATCTTTATGATATGTCAATATTCATGACTCATACCAGGAAGGCAGTTACAGAGCATTTTAAGAATGATTTCAGATTTCACTATATTTTTTCCCTGCCACCAAGTGAAATGTTCTCTTCAAAATAAATATTCACTGGATATAACACTTATCATGGTTAATTTAAGGTGAGAGAAATGGATTTTTTCAAATTATTTTCATCTACAAAAAATTATACCCTTCTTAGAATAGTTCAAAATGAATCTGAAACCAAAATACTTATCTTCATAAATCAATTAGGAAAGTCAAGTTTCTAACTATTTATTAAAATGTCACAATGGACATATGACAAAATATGAAAATATAGGTATTAGTAAAACATCACTATATCTTTTCTTCTGTAAACTTTACTTCTCTATAAATTTCTGATTATCCTTTCACAGATGTGTTTTGTTTTTGTTTTCGCCAGACCTATAACTTTCATACAATAAATGCTAGAATAAAATTGACAGGATGAAAGGTAAAACTTTATGTTAATTGTGTGAAGTACCCACCAAGGCAACACCACAACCTGTGTGATTTCTGTCTAGGAGTTACCTGGTATTTCTGAGGAGTTTTCTACAGCACTTTCAGTAAACACCAAAGCACAATATGCACCATTTGCTTCACACTCACTCACTCTTCTAATACTTTGCTCACAATGATAGTTACATGCTGTCTGCTTTTCTCCCTCACATAAACCTTTTAAAATTCCAAGAGGGCAGAGGAATGTTTTGTTCAGTTCTTATCCAATCAATACATTTGCCACACCCCTAAAACAGAAGTCAAATAGTTGTGCCTCTTGATCAAACAAGGTGAATATGTGAGAAAACCCAATCCTTTCTCATAATTTATCTTTTGTCAAATACAGTAATATAGCATATGCATTACAAATAAAATGGAAAGAACACAAACTTAGCAAAGTTCAAAAAGCATTTTTAAAGCATTCATACATTTTTAAATTTATACCTGATCATCCAATGGTAATTCACAGAAGGCAGGAATATATTTAGCCCATTCCACCAAGACTAAGAGCTGCTGTTTCATAGATTCACAGACATCACCAATACTTGCAATTTTCTTAACATTTATGTCAGTGCTTGACCCAGGGCTTGTGACTGAGATCTAGCATTAAGAAGAACATTATGTTATCATTTAAAATAATACATGGCCAACATTCTCCTTTTTTCTTTTGACTATGATAAGTAAAGACTTGTACTTGTATGATAAGTAAAGACAGGTACTATTGTTGCTACAATGTCTTCACAAATACTACACATTTTAAATTGAAAAATAAAATACCTATCAGTTTACAAGTTAATTTAAAAACATTTAATATATAGCACCATCCTCTCAGAGCAGTATTATGTTATCAGCCATATCTGAACACTTAGTTTTACCCCAACTTTTGGGGAATTTAATAAGTCAAAATGGCTATACAAATAGATAGTATCCATATAAAATATGCTCTTTGATTTTATTTTGAATTAAAGGTGATATATTCTTGAATTTGTAAAAGTTTATGAAGAAAATGTTTTCAGAAAGTTTACCCAGTTGAGGAGACAAGAAGCAAGAACTATTTGTCTCGATGCATTAAATGGAAGCCCATCAAAATTAAATTAAGAAACCAATGTGTTACTCAAAATGTTGAAGAGCTTAACATACAATAATACATTTGTAAGGTTATATGTAATTTTAGACTACATAAAAAGATAAGTTGTGATAATAAAGCTTTTTTGCTGAAAGAAAACACAGTCTAAGAGTTTCTATGAACTTATTCTTGAACATGCGTGTGAGTGTATCTTTATCTGAATCTGAATATTTTCTTGTGGCTCCCCTTTAAGTGATTCTCTAAAAGCTTTATTGCCCATCAAGTAATCTTCAAGTAATAATGATAACAGTGATGTTAACCTCATCATATTACCCTTGTGTTATCAAAAATGAAAGTAGTTCCACTGACTCATTATAGGACCTGATTAACTACTTGGCAATTTTATAATCTGCTTTATAATAAAAAAATATTATTAACATTTCTAATAAGAGCAATGCTAAAATAAGTTTGATTTAAGGATTTCTTTGTTTGACACTAAACTTTTTATTTTTATGTATATAA
>NW_016107337.1:10185205-10234086 GCF_001604975.1 Cebus imitator
CCAGCTAATTTTTGTATTTTTAGTAGAGACGGGGTTTCACTGTGTTGGCCAGGATGGTCTCAATCTGTTGACCTCATGATCTGCCTGCTTCGGCCTCCCAAAGTGCTGGAATTACAGGCATGAGCCACCAAACCCGGCCATGATTTACTTTTTCAACTGTGGAACTGATATTTGAGAAATATAAAATGATTAAGTTTTCTTTCTTCTGTGTCTTCTGAATTCTGACTCTTCATTTAAATGTCTGTTTCCAAATCAGGTCCCAATAATCCAGAAGCCATTTTCAAGGAAAGAAGCTCTGATAACAAATCTCAACCAAATGCCCCCAAAGTTGTGGTAGCTGGCTGTACACCTTCAATCAATAAAATACTGCCCCCAGAGCTTTGTGCTAATCATTATTTTTAATTAACCTTGTAAGCAAACTTTTTAAAAAACAATCTTAGACTGAAGTTCATTTTTTTCATTTAAAAATAGCCTTGCTCAAAAATAGTCAAAATTAAGTCAGCAGTCCCACTGAAACTGTCAACATAAAACTCTTAAATATGTGTAGATGTAACTTATTTAGTAATGAGCACACTTAGATTATTTTAGCGTGATGCCTAAATGGACATTTGATTTTATCAAATAGGGCTGGATGCTGGCGTGCCGCAGGTACCTGGCGAGACCGAACTTCAGCTTGTGCCAGTGTGTTAATGGAGGGGATGTTGCTGCCGTCAAATGTGCTTCTTCTGGTGCTTATTCTATCACGTTCATTTTGCACAGCTAGGGGGAAAAACAATATTTATTGAGCACTTCCCTTTAGTGTATGTTAGGATACAGCATTTGAGGGTTTTTTAAGTTAAAAAAAAAAGTGAGAAAGGGTCTTACTAAAAGACTGGGAGAAAGACAAGATGTTTTCATTCTGTACTACTTTCAAAAATAGGAATAGTCAGGTTTGTCACTAGAGCTCATAAAACATTGCTGTTTGGGACTTCGTGACATCGTGCATGCTAGTGTTGAGTCAGCCAGTTATGCCATGCCGTATTTTTAACAGGGTGATTTTCTATTCTGTCAAAGTTAATAAAACCATAAGATAACTAGAGGAAGATCATTGCCTTTAAGATTAACCAGGTCAAAGATAAGAGTGTATTCACTGTCAAAAGATATGAGTCATAGATTTTGAAACTTCCATTTTCTTTCCTCTATAAAGTACTAGCAAAAATGGAAAAGTAAACTTTTTTTAGTTAAGATGATTTAGGATTATAATATTATCATCTCTTATACAACACCATCCACGGGACAGTTTACCAATATTAATAAAGCAAAAGTTGTGCCAGGTAGCAGTCTCTTCTGAGAAAATTGAGGTTTGAGTACCAGCATTTTGGAAAGGTGAAGAAATCCTATATGTTATATAGGTTTCTAAGAGAGAGGTAGATCTGCTTTTTCACTTCAGGATTAAAAAAAAAAAAAAAGAGTAATGTAAATTCCTGAAAACTGAATTTTTAAATATAAGGAAGAATAACAGGGGGAATATTAACTCACATGTTTATTATACAGAGAATAAAATCAGGCCAGGTGTGGCTCATGCCTGTAATCCCAGCACTTTGTGAGACTAGGTCAGGAGTTCGAGACCAACCTGGCCAACATAGTGAAACCCCGTCTCTACTAAATATATAAAAATTTGTCCCAGCTACTTGGGAGGCTGACGCAGGAGACTTGCTTGAACCCAAGACAGAGGTTGCAGTAAGCCAAGATCGCACCACTGCATACCAGCCTGGGTGACAGAGTGAGATTCCATCTCAAGATAAGAATTTTTAAAAAAGAAGAGAGAGAGAATAAAATCAGTCAAATATCAAAGCTGAATTAAAAAACTTAAGAGGTAAAATTATCTTCCATTTGACAAAGAGAAGGGAAACAAGGCGGGTAGCCCCTAAATTATTAGGCTAAGTCTGTAATTTGTTCTGCTGGAAAAACAAAGCATTAAAATATCATTTTTTTTCCTGCAAATATGCTTTTATTAAAGAAAGTTACCAATTTCTATGCCAAAATCTAATAGATTTTGGCCAAGCAAAGACCCAAAACTTACTATTAAATGTCAACTTCATTAAGTTGAAGGAGGAATTACAGGACTTTTTGCCTTTAAGGCAGAGTTAGTTGTTTGTAAGTTGGAGTGAATCATTAATATTTTATTTTAAAATCATACTTACTGGTAGCTTGCTCTTTTTGCTTTACAGAAATTGTTATTGATTTTTAACCTAAACTGACTCATTTGGAAATGTATATGCAGAGATAAAAAATTAAGACATTAGCTATGCTTCTATGAATTTCACTTACATGATCATTCTTTAGAAAAATGCCAAAAGATATTGTAAACATTTATAATCTTCTCACTGCTATCCTTTTTGACATAAAACTGTTTCTATTTGTTTCTATTGAATTAATCTTGCTACTATGCTATTAGTGTAAAGAAGAGAAATACATCAACTTTGAAACTCAAAATTACTTTCCAATCTATTTAAGAAAATTAACATATTCTTTTATAAACAGAAGATAAAATTTCCCTATTTTAAAACATAATTGCACTTCACAAATTGTAAAACTTATAAAAAATGTAGGATTGTTTAGTGGGAATAGGGATGGGGTTCAAGTAGAATGGAGGAAGGCAATTGACCAAGTATGCAATTAATCCTGTAAACAGTCAAATACAGCTTCCTATGAAATTAGAAATAAATCACTCTTTAAGTGAGAAAGTGCTTCTTTTTTAATTTTGTGAACTTTAGTTTTTGTTGTCTTTGAGACTACCAAACTGAACAAAACTAACGGTATTTTTGTATGTTTAAAATATTGAATGACAAAGAAAACTCTATCTATGCTCAAGATGGGTTTAATATCTTTTACACTTCATTAGTATAGCGATTTCATTTGTTTCTTTATAGTTTGTGAAATAGTTGTGAAAATATCTCTTCACATATGATAGGCATGAGCAAACAGCAAAACTGACAGACATAGAATTTTGTAGCTGTTACACTCTGTCAAAAGTTTAGAATGTGTTCAATACATTTGTTTCTAAATTAATCATATTTAGAATATAGGAGATTATAATCAGATTACTTAATATATTCAAGATGAAATTAGACACTAAAATAGCACATCTAGCCTATTGTCTCGGTCCCTTAATATAATAGAAGCTCTCTAAAAGGGAGGATTATTTTGTCTACTATATTCACTATTGAAGCTTCAGCACCTAGAAAAGTGTTTGGAAAGTTGCAGTGTTCAATAAGTATTCAGTAAATAAACGAATGCATAAAAAGTAGATGTTCAGTTAATGTTTATCAAAAGAAAAAAGATATTCAGTTCTTATTAAAAAACAAAAATATGCATTTGTGCCAAGTATGGTGGCTGAAGCCTGGAATCCAGCACTTTGGGAGGCTGAGACAGGAGGATTACTTGAGGTCACAGTTCAAGACCGGCCTGGCCAACATGGTGAAACCCTGTCTCTACTAAAAATACAAAAATTAGCCAGGTGTGGTGGTGTGTACCTGTAGTCCAAGCTACTAGGGAGGCTGAGGCGGGAGAATTGCTTGAACCCAGTAAGTTGCAATGAGCCAGGATTTTGCCACTGCACTCCAGCCTGGTTGACAGAGCGAAACTCCATCTCAAAAAAAAAAAAAAAAAGTCTGTAATTTCAACCCACTAACAGAGCATTGGGATACTATTTAGTCAATAATTTTGTTGCTTGGACAATGTAGTGGTGAAGAAAATGATATCTATAATCAGATAGTCACCAGATAAATACTGGCTACAATACGTAATAGCTGGATGTCCTTGGGCTAAATTATTTTACTTGAGGAACCATAGATTCCTCCTTAGTATATTGAAGAAAATGAGAACTCATGTAAAAAGGTTATTGTGATCAATGAGAATGTGTGTGTATGTTTATCACTTTTTATCAACAATGTTAATTATCATCATCATTGCTATTACCTTCTTTTTTCATTCCCGCTCTAAAACACTTTCTTAATCGACAATATCTACATTGATTCCTTTTGTCCTTGTCAACAACACATTGTCGACTGAACCTATAACATCAAACAAAGATATATTAGTTCTCAGAAAATGATGATTTACAAAAAAGCAAACAGACAAATGGGTTTTAAATATGTATTGTCACATCTGATATGAACAATCAACTATGACCTTCCCAGTCTCACAATCAGGATGTGCGTGAAAACACAAGCCTCACCTCTCAGTCTTTATAGCAAAATAAAACTGAATGACTATCTTCATTTTGGCTGGTGTGCATAGCCATTTCTATCATGAGTCATGAAAGCCAAACCTAGTTTTGAAAATCTTTGGCTTACAAGTTTTTGTTGCTTTTTGCCAAATGATTTCAGTATGAAGGAGGCTATTATCAGAACTTCATGGCTCTGCATTTTCTTGCTTTTCTCTTTTTAAATATTCTTCTATTAATTTTAAGTGTACCCCACATCCCACTGAAGTTTACCCTAAATGGCAAATTATACATCAAGAAGTCATTGAGGACAACACTGAGAGTACAGTTGGCATAATGGTGTAAGACTTCACACTCATTTGAATGGCTGTAAATGAAACAAAGGAAAAACAAGAGTTGGTGAGGATGTGGAAAAATTGGAACCCTCGTACATTGCTGGTTAAAATGTTAAATGATGCAGCTGCTTTAGAAGAAAGTTTAGCACTGTCTTAAAAAGCTGAACATAGAGTTACAGTATAACCCAGCAATGCCATGCTTGGTCTGCATGGAGAGAAATGAAACATATGCACACATTAAAAACTTGTTCATAAAAGTCCATAGCAGCGTTATTCATCATGGCCAGAAAGTGGAAACTATCAAAATGCCTATCAACTGATAGAAAAACAAAATCTGGTATGCCGGCACAGTAGAATATTATTATTTGTCTGTAAATAGTGATGAAGTACTGATAAATGCTACAACATGGATAAACCTTGGCAACCTATTCTATTCTAAATGAAAGAAGTAAGACACAAGAGATCACATATCATATGATTTTGTTTATACAAAATGCCCTGTAAAGGCAAGTCTGTAGAAACAGAAAATAGATTCGTAGTGGCCTCATATTGTTGAGGAGGGAATTGGGAGGAAATGAGGGAGTAACTGCTAAAGGTTTCTTTATAAGGGGATACAAATGGTCAAATTTTACGGTATTGATGGTTGCACGACTCTGGATACGCTAAAAAACTGACTTGTGTAGTTAACCAAACAAACAAATGAAAAAAACAGTGCGGTCTCTGAAATTAAATCTGAGCTTGAGAGTCGATAAAACCATCGACTCTCAGCAGAACTTGGGGATGTTAAGTAACACCAGTTTATAATTGTAAAATAAGAAGTACTTGCCCTAAATGTTGTTGTGTGAACATACTTCAAATAGTTGGGGACAAACAGTAAACGCTAACGTTTCTTCAAAATTCTGGCGCAAAATTATCCATGCATATTGATATGTATCTGTTTATTTGTAGTTGATAATGATAAGAATAAAGACATGTATTTTGTGACCTATACAAAGTATTTCTTCTAAAAACTACTGGTGGCCACTTAAAATTGAATGAGAAGCAAAACCTATCATCAACAAATTGGGCTAGAAGAGAAATGTGCTTTCAGAGTGAGGAACAAGGTATTGCTCATTTGGGAACAAATGGCTGATGTGACTCAGGAGAGAGGACCAGAATGATAAAATACACAAGGAGAATACATTCAATTAACATTAAATTAATAATAAAAATTGAATAAACATATACTATTAAGCACCTACAGCATACAAGATCCTGGTGTAGGGATTAAACAGATTAACACTACTTGTCTCCTCTACTCAAGGAAATCACAATCTAATAGAGTATGCATACAAATTGTACATTTAATGTGAAAAACGTACATGAAAAGTATTGAAACAGCAATTAAAAGTGCTTTTGAAGGAAAGCCCAACCTCAGTGTGATGGAGCAGTTAGAATAGAAATGGGATTTTGTAATCTAAGAAAATAGATAAATTTGAGACCAGCACAACCTGATCTCAGAAAACCTCCATGACCCTACACTTGCATCAATATTCTAACCATTTTTGAAATAAAAAATTATAACATTTGCTGAATACTAAAATACAGAAAGCTAGGTTGGCAGTAGCATTCCTAATATGAAGGTGCAGGATTTAAACTGTATCTGTTGTTAGAATACTTTTTAAACCTCTAAAAACTGCTCTGAGAGCATTCCTTTCCCACCCTTCCATACGGAAAGGACAGACATCCTGAAGCCTTTGTGATTCTCTGATTCTCACAAGTTGTTGTTGGATTTAGTTGTTTGGATCACCATTACACACACACACACACACACACACACACACACACACACACACACACATGTATTTCACTTTTAACAGAACACATGGCTCCAGAAGGTATGGTTTACAGCTTATTTTGTATTTGTTTTAGTTACTGATCTTTAGAACTACTCATAGAAAAGTATTTTTGATGAAGGAAATTGATCTACCTTTTACCTTCAGAGTTTTAATGTAAATAAAAGCAAAACTCAGCTAAATACACTTTTTTTGTTTACCTAGAAAGTTTTTAAAGTGGGCAATTTATAGTTCTGTTAACCTGCTTCAAAGCATCTTGAAATACTACTAGAGAACCTGATTACCAGAGAACTAGATAGATATTTGGGTAGTAATATATTAACTTGTGTAGTACCCCAGGAAATCACATGGCAACACTTTGAGAGAGTTAATTTCTTCCTAAATGTCCAACTTGTTCTTAAAAGAATATAATTCTACACATATCTTTTGTTGATGGAACAAACACAGTTTTTTTTTCTGTTAATCAGTCATTTTTGTTAATAGCCTATATTCAATTTAAATGTAATCTGCGTTCGAGGACAGTCATATAGATGAATAAAAATGAAAATGTATACTTAAATCATGTTATGATGTTGACTAGGTTTTAATCTAAAATTAAAGAAACAAGGAAACAGCCTACTGGAAATGGGTGACACATATAATATAGTTACATAAGCATCCGACAAAACATTTAAATTTAATGACAAAAGATATGGCATAAGAAATACATTTTAAATTTTAGGACTGAAAATTAAATTTCACTCATTAATATCAGCAAACTACCAAAATAATCCGCACTTTTATAATTTTGCTTTTAGGCCTGGGATGTAATGGCACTTAAAAAATCAACATGAAGAAAAATATTCATATTGAAAAAGCTTTTAAATGCAGATTTTAAAATGTTTAGAGGTATATGAACATGTGGTAAACAATAAAGAAACACAAGGAAAAGATAACACAAAACTGCAATGGTAGTTACCTCTAAGAGGCAAGGGAGGAAAAGTGACAGAGGAGGTGTCCATTAAAGGCTTCAACTATATTGGTCTAAACTGGGTGATAGGTGGATTTTTACATACCTTCTATAGGTCTAAAATGTTTCATAAAAAAGAACCACCTATGTGAATACATCCTGCAATACATACTTACACGTTCTTACTTGTACCGCAGTTTAGAGATTTTATTTATAGACTTACAGATATACAAAAGCTCTGAATTTTCTTTTCTTACTTTTTGCGTGCCAAACTGAAACACCTGTAGAGATAACTCTCCTAAAAGGGCATTTAAAGTACCTGCAAGAATAAATGTGACTCTTGCGAATGCTGCGTCTGAAGAAACCCTTGCACCCGTCACAGCTTGATGCCCCATAGTGTTTTCCTGTTGCTCTGTCCCCACAGATGGCACACAGGCAGTTGACACCATTGTCTGTGGTATTCATACTTGTCTCTGGGGCAGAACTATCTGTCAATGAAAAAGGAAGATTGCAGTTAGAGGTGGCACTGTTTCCTGATTAAATTGTTCGACTAATTATTTATAGGCTCAAAACAGTCAATTTGTTGGCTTCTAGGAGTCCCCACACTGGTGTTTCCCTTTTAACCACTGCCTGCTTCCGTTCCAAGCTCTCCTTTCTTATTTCTGAACACTTAACTTTGAGACACCATAGATTTAGCTCTCCAACTATACTCTTTTCCAAGGGAAGCTTATCAGTCCCATGACAGTAAGTATTGGCTGTAGGATGAACAAGTCCAATATTTTATCTCTAGCCCTGATGTCAACCATGGGCATCAGTCTGAAATGCCCAAGCATCTATTGAAGAACTTCATTGTGAAATCTAATCAGAATTGTAAATTAACATATCAAAAACAAAACTCTTTCATTTTCCCCCTAGAACTTGTTCTTCCTTCCTTCAGTCTCCCTATATCAGTCAATGGTTCCATCCAATTTCCCAGGGCCAATAATCTGTGGGTCTTTATTGTATTCTCTCCTTTATCTTTTATAACCAATCCCTTAGTAAGTCCATGTTTACAATACTTTTTATTTATTTATTTAATTTTTTGAGACTGAGTTTCCACTGTCGCTCAGGGTGCGATCTGCATTCACTGCAACCTCTGCCTCCGGGGTTCAAGCAATTCTCCTGCCTCAGCCTCCCAAGTAGCTGGGATTACAGATATGTGCCACCACACCAAACTAATTTTTGTATTTTTACCAGAGACAGGGTTTCACCATGTTGGCCAGGCTGATCTTGAATTCCTGGCCCCAGGCAGTCCACCCGTCTCAGCCTCCCAAAGTGTTGTGATTACTGGCATGAGTCACCACATCGGGCCTGAAATACATATTTAATCCACAACTTTTCACCATGGACATCCTTGTTCAACCAACCATCATCTTTCCTCTAGATTATGGCAACAGCTTGCTATCTAAATTTATTCCTTCTATTCTTGCTGCCCTACTGTTTGTTACCACACAGCCACGTAAATGATCTTGTTATAACAAATTCACAACATTGGAGAAATAGGAACGCTTTTACACTGTTCTTGGGAGTGTAAATTACTTCAGCCATTGTGAAAGACAATATGGCGATTCCTCAAGGATCTAGAACTAGAAATGTCATTTGATTCAGCAATCCCATTACTTGGTATATACCTAGAGGATTATAAATCATTCTATTATAAAGACACATGCATCCATATGTTTATTGTGGCACTGTTCATAATATCAAAGACTTGGAACCAACCCAAATGCCCATCAGTGATAGACTGGATGAAGAAAATGTGGCACATACACACCGTGGAATACTATGCAGCCATAAAAAAGGACGAGTTCATGTCCTTTGCAGGAACATGGATGAAGCTGGAAACCATCATTCTCAGGAAACTAACACAGGAACAGAAAGCCAAGAACCGCATGTTCTCACTCATAAGTGGGAGTTGAACAATGAGAACATATGGGCACAGGGAGGGGAGCATCACACACCGGGGCCTGTCAGGGGGTGGGAGGCTTAGGGAGAGGTAGCATTAGGAGAAATACCTAATGTAGATGATGGGGTGATGGATGCAGCAAACCATCATGGCACATGTATACCTATGCAACAAACCTGCATGTGCTGCACATGTATCCCAGAACTTAAAGTATAATAATAACTTTTTTTAAAAAGAAATTCACATCATGTCACCCTCTGCATCCGACCCTGTTATAATGAGATACAGAATAAACCATAGGCATCTTACCATAGGCTGTAAAACCTGCATGTCAACCCCCCACTACAACTCCCCCCAATCTCTGATCCCAGTATCTGGTACCACTTTTCATCCAGCTCACTATTCTCCAGCAATATTGTCTTCTTTTTTTTGTTGTTGTTTCCATCATCTCAGAATTTGTTCACTTGCTGTTCCTTCTGTCTGGGAGGAAAGATCTTCCCTAAACCTATCTTTGAGCTAGCTACCAAGTTTCTGTTAACATTTCACATTTTCTGTGAAACCTCTGAACACATGTTTAAAAAGTCACCTCCCATCTGTCCTTTAAGTAGAACCTAAAGCCATGCGTATTTTACATATTATTATTATTCTTTGAGTCAGGGTCTTGCTTCGTCACCCAGGCTGGAGTGCAGTGGTGCAATCCTAGCTCACTGCAGCCTGGGCCTCCTGAGCTCAAGCAATTCGCCCGCCTCAGACTCCCAAGTAGTTGGGACTACAGGGGCAGCCCACCACACCGAGCTGATTTTTAAAGTTTTAATTGTGGAGACAAGGTCTCACTATATTGCCCAGATTGGTCTTAAACACCTGGGCTCAAGCGATCCTCCTGTCTCAGCCCCCCAAAGTTCTGGGACTATAGATGTGAGCCACCACACCTGGCCATAGTTTTTAAAATAACTTTATTTCTGAAAAGTATATTCTGTATTGGTCTGCTCATTTATTACCCATCTTTACAAACCCACTCTAACCGACTTTACAAACCCATGATGGTAGAGAATGTATCTGTTTTATATATTCCTCTGTTTTCCAGCTTTTAGGATTATGCCCAGAATATAGTGGTCATCTAATACATAGTTCTGAAGGAAGAATTATTTTTTAAATGTAGATATTTATAATAAAATAAATATTTCTTAAATGAGTTAATATCGTGGATTACATCTTCAAAATCTGTATGCATTCAAAAGATATTAAATATGTAATACAGTAAAACTTTATTATAAAATTGTAAATATATTAACAACTGATTATTGTATGTCTAACGAAAGGATAAAACTAAAGGTTGTTATGTCCTGATTACATTTTATGACATTACATATATGCTACTTATTACTGCTTCTGAGTAGACAAATATTGTCGTATATAATTTCATGAAGTTGGAAAAAACCTTAATGAGCATATGCTTAGAGTTAGTCATGTGACGTTATAGGATTAAAATGCTGCAAATTTTGCTTTTGGTAGCATTAACAACACAGATATTAGCAATATGAAAGTTAGAACTGTTTGGAATTTATTGTATTCTGAGAGACTACATAGAAATATGAAAAATTCACCTCTTGCTTCAAGTTTAGTGCCATACTTACATGTTGCTGACAACATTATTACAAACAAGTTACATCACACTTTGCATGTAGCAATACAAATTCATTATTTTAGTATATTTGTTAAACACTTATAGTAAATAAATGTTATGATTATGGTAATTATGTCCCTACCATTTCTTAATCATGAGTGTTTTTTTAAAGTCATGATTCTGATGAAATACTCTATTAAATATCCCTAATCATGTCTAAACATAAGACACAAAACAGGGACTTCCTAAAAGTTGCACTACAGATTTATTTTAACTGTATTTGTGCTAAAATTTCAGAATTCATCTTTTGACTATTTTTTTAAACCTCCACTAAGAAGGAACTGCTTATTGTAAATAGAACCAGAACACCAGTCATACAAATTGTACAGTGCAGTAGACTAGTGAGAGTTCCTCGGTACAAGAGATATATTCTCAGTCTTGCATTAAACACACACACACACACACACACACACACACACACACACACACACACATTTTCCAAAGTATACATAATTGCTCAATCTTAGGAGTTCTATCAGCTATAACACATTTTAAACAAGATTTTTTTCCTAGGAATTAAGTCTAAATTCAAAGTCAAGAATAAGCTGTACTACATAAAGGCACAAACCCTAAACAACTCGTGTCTTATTTAAAGTTAAAATGTTACAGTAATTAAATACCAACAGCTTTGTGCAGCTAAACATTAGCCTGACAAGTAAGGTTATAATATAAACCTTATTTCCTTTCATATTAGCATTCAGTGCAAAAACCTGATAGTATTTTAAATGCAGTTTCTCATCAGTAGCATTTGAGAACTGGAATAATAATGAAAAGAGTAGACAATCAGTAAAACTCCCTAGTGTTCTGTGGAAACTTTGTTCCATAAGTCATTTTAAACATTGCATAGAAAATATACTTTCACAGCCAATCTGCCAATATTACTTATTACTATCATTTACAGCAAATAAAATAATGGCTGAATCTATTCTTTTTAACTCTCTAACTCTAACTGACCCATGACAGAATTCTGAAGTTACTTTATTACACAAAACCAGGCTTTTTCTACGTCTAAGATAAAATAGCCCTAACATTATTAACTTAAATTTTGTAAGCAAGTGCAAAAGCTCAGATTTGTGGCTTTAAAAGAAAGACGTAAATTTTCCAGAAAAAAAAAAAATAATAAAACATTGAGCCACCACCTTTGGAAGCTCAGTCTACCTTCTCCAATTATATTTACTTTTCTTTACGTATATAAACAGATGATAACTCACCGTTTGAATTATATAGAATCTGCATAGTTTCAAACTCCAAAGTTGTGTAAGTTGGATCCAAAACTTCACTGTAATTTGCCATGTCCATGTCCAATATTGGTTCTGATACCCTCATCATTGATTTAGAAACACACATACAAGTGGCACCACGAGCCCAGAGTGTGTGATGAGTGTTTTGCTTTCAATCTGTGAGTGATAATCCAAAGTTAATGTAAATGAGTGACTTAAGAGCTGCAGTGGAAGGGGCTGTAAAACTGTAACCTTCTTTGGCAGGCCATATTCAGCTTATTTCTTCTTTTATGGCATATGAAAGCAATTCCTTGTGATAATCTTGGAATGCTTCGTGAAATAGCCTTATCTGAAGTGCTTAGTGGACTAACATGATTTCCTAAATTGATTTCCAGTAGACAATAAATGAGATCATTAAGAGAAGAATTAAAAATTGAAAAGAAAATCTCACAGGTTTTAAGCTGTAATAATAATGTCAGGTATCCCATTTAAGGAGGTGAAATCACATACTTCATATCCTGAAAAACGGCACTTACTTTACTTTTATAAATTTGGTAAATCAAGTCTGGAAGTTACCATTTCCCGTAAACACTTTACAATTTCAAGTTTTCTTAAGTGAACAATAAAGCTACTTTTATTTTGGAGTAAAGGAAATTTTGTAAATTGAAAATTGAGGATGTATGACATACTCTGATAGCCCCTAGGCGTAACCCCGATATGGCCTTTAACAATATTCTCTTTAATTATCTGTTTATGGGCCTGTGTCCCATTTATGTCAGTAAACTTCTCAAGCACAGAAGCAGTACAGCTGCTAGTACATTAGAGGCATTTACATAGTTGTTACATATATCATGTTTCATTTCTTTTGAAGCCTGATGCCATTGAACTAAAATAAAATCATCTCTAACATATGTAGATCTATATATTCCTATTGTCAACCCTCATCTGTATAGCACAGTATATCTTTTATGTGTATATTTGACAAGGAACATCTAGGGTTTGGGGAATATTTAGACAATAGTACTCAATGAATATATTTTACTTCTGAAAATATGTTTGTCGATGTTATTTTTCAAGAAAGATTTCCAGCCCCATTTACATTGGAAATTCAGAATGTCCTTTTCCACATTCATTAAAGATTGCAGCAAAGTAATATTTCTTAACCAATTTTTTAACACCATCATCCTTATGAATAATTTGTCTTAGAAATTAGTGTACTTTCCACCTGGGAAGTCTGGTCTCTTAAAGTACTCTAAACCAGGTGAAAAAATGTAAAGAAAATAGCTTAGAGTCAATTTACCAGCCAGATTCACTAAATCAAACAGCGATCGTTGGAATAGTCCTCTTGTCCTCATATTCTGTATACTCTTAATTGTAAGGATGATATCTTGAAATAAACTTTCTTTTTTGACTGACTTTCTTTAATGAAGATTAGACATAGGTTATTCAGTTTTTAGACAAGTAGACAGAAGTGGTTGTTAGTCTGTGGTTTTTATTTGTGTGAAGTGGTCCTCATTTTAAATGAGTTAACAAACATATATTTTCTATAGGAACCAAAGGGGCGAATTGTGCAGAGCCTGCAAACTTTTTAATCTCTGAAATAACTAACCAATATAGAGGGATGTCACTGATGGAAATGTCCCAACAGAAGGAAAGGTAAAAGAGAAAAAGACAGAAAAATTTTATTTATAGATATGGAAAACACTGAAAGAAATGTGGCTGTAGCTCAGGAGAACAATGCTGTCATAGTTTTGTCCTTCCACCCCAGTCTGTTCCCATGGCTGACTCACATCACTGGATCAGAGCATTCAACTCTCAGGTGAAAGGGGCTACAGGTGGATCTCAGCACAGCTCTTCAAGCAGCAATTAACAACTAATCAGAGCTAGCTTTTAAGAAGAAACCTGTGTCCCATTTTTGTTACTGTAAATTGTTTTCTTCACTTCATAGAGTAAGTACTCAAGAATTTTCAGAAGATATGGTAGATCTGAATAGCATGCATACCTCCTCAAGTGGGTAGTCTTTGTAATGATCTTCAGATGTAGAAACACCCACGGAATTCAGTCAGCCTCAGCCTAGCAAAGGAAGGAATTTCTTCAGCTTTTCTCTGGAGGAGAGTACAAAGCACAGTGGAATCCCTCTTTTCTTAAATTCTAGGACTCATAATTTATGGAACTGATTAAGCAAATAAAATAATTTAAAAAGAAAGTCATAAAAAATGTATATCCTTACTTCATAGCTTCTTTTACATAGGGGGATATGGCTGCTGGCTGCTACTGTTTATAAAACAAAGAACTTTTCACTAAGAATCCACTGATTAAGATTCTTAACTAATTTTTTAATAAGTCTCATACATTGCCTTTGATTTCTAGAAAATTTTTGTTTATGAAGAAAAAGTTAAAGCCACCCATAAAGCAATCCAAAGCAAAAGTTCTAGAAGCCTTCTAGAGTTTTAGTTTTTCAAAATATTGTCTATACTTTAAACAATTGGCTTTTATGTACTTCCACAGTATTTCCCATGGTTTCTATAGGGGAGGAAGAAATGAAAGTCTTTTGGCCAGGCACAGTGGCTCACGCCTGTAATCCCAACACTTTGGAAGGCCGAGGTGGGAAAATTGCTTGAGGCCAGCAGTTCGAGGCCAGCCTGGGCAACATGACAAAACCCCATCTCTACTAAAAATACAAAAAAAACTAGCGGGGCATGGTGGTATGGGCCTGTAATACCACATACTCTGGAGGCTGAGGCAGGAGAATCACTTGAACCTGGGAGGTAAAAGTTGTAGTGAGCCAAGATCACTCCCCTTCACTTTAGCCAGGGCAACAGAGTGAGACTTTGTCTCAAAAAAATAAAATAAAAGCCTTTTAATGATCATGTTGTAATAGATTGCACAATTTTTAAATGAAATAACAAGAACAAATGGCAGTCATACACTAGGTAACAAATCCAAATGATTCTTGATAAGTGTATAAAGTTGGTAAGATGTGCCTACCCTGAAAACTAATTTGTATGATCTACAAAGGAAATTGAGAATTTGAGTTTTTCAAGTTTTGGCTACATGGAAATTAGAGTTTCTCTTGTATTGATTTTAACTTGAAATAACTTTTATTTATAAATTAACTTATATTCCTTTTTATAACCAATCTTCCTCTCTACTTATAAAACGAGTTAAGCCATATTCAGAATATTTTTATTTATTTAAAGAGGAGAAAGGGAGCATGAAGAGGGAGAATGAGAAAGTAAAAAAAGAAGAAAAGAAGTCACAGAGAAATAATTTAAGTTACAGTTAATTTTAGGTTTTTAGTTATGCATCATAATGAGAACAAACAGCATACTCAATACTAATTCTTTGTGTTTCACATTCATTAGCGATTGTGGAGTTTTCATAACTCAGTAAACGTGTATGGCACAATTGAACAAAATGAAACCATTAAATTAAGTTACATAAACCTTAGACACCTGACATAGTTATGGTGTTTCTTTATACATATTCACATTAAATTCAGTAATTTTCAGCAAACGGACTGATGGATATCAGCCAAGCAGCCTTTCATTATGGCTTAATCAAGTATTCTACATGGGTAAATTCATCAAGGCTACATTAGATTAAGAGCTTAAGTGGAACAAACTAACAAACAAATAAAAACACTGTATTAATTTTATGCCTAGGTGGTAGTAGAAAAAATTATCTTTAAATAAATGAGACCTGTGTTATTAAACCCTACATTCAACAGAAATTTATGAGTGCTTTTAAGTTTACTTCTAAAGGTTTAATTGGGAAACACATCACTCATATGTAGTAATACATAAAACAGTAATTTATAATAAGTAGCACACATTTTCTAAAGATATATAAATTTAATATATATCAAAAAATATAAATATATGATAAACTGTGAACTACTGAATATCTCTCTTAACATTACTTTCCAGTATTTGTTCTCTAAATTGAGCAAAACTTTACTTTTACTTCATGAAATCTCGTTTTGTAGGCTAACATGTGCCATCTTAGCCCTAGCCAGGTCAAATGCTCTAGAGAGAATGACATTATTTGTAGATAAAAGGTCAATTTTAAATAGCACAGCAATGATGTTGAAACATATTTCTCTCAGAGCAATGATTCTCTAAACTAGCATGTGAAATATTTTATTTATATTTCTTTAAGGCGACATAACAAGCAGTGAAAACATCATAGTGTTTAAAGAAGGCAACAACTCAATTCACTATTGATTCTCCAAGATAATAGTAGAAATAGCTACTATTATTCATGAAAATAATTTGGAATGCTAATACCAATATATAAATATTTTATTGTAAAATGGAGTTAACATTGTTTCCTAAACTTATTTCTTTGAGATTATTTTTCACTAGCAAAAGCACTACATATCAATCTCCAAAGCACGTCTGTAGTTTCTTGTTATTTTCATATTCTACTTTTCAAGTATAAAGATTGCACACGTGATCACTAAAAGCTAGATGAGAAGAAGAATAATCTAAATCAACCCAGTGTACTTTTCAGTGTAATCAGGAAACCATTAAGTGGAGAACTCTACTCAACAAAATGGCCTTTTAGTTCAAAGCAAAGTCCCCTTTTATTTCTCAAAAAGAATTTCAATTAAAAAAAATCATATTTCCTTGCTGCCACTGTTCTAATGTAACCATTCTTCCTCTTTTGAAATGAAAATCTGGTATTTTCTTCTTCTAATTTTGATGGGAGAAAACAAGCAAATTCAAAAATTACAACAAACAAAGATAGGTATTTTAATATTTAAGGCAAGTCACTACCATACACATACAAAGAAGTTTGAAATTGTCTGTTATGATGGGATTCTATTTTCAAAGAGCTTTATAAATTTTTTTCATAAAGCCAAGATTATATGTAATTTTTAGATAAACAAAAATTTTTTAAATCTTTTTCTTTTGTTGCTCTGTTTAGATCTATGCAATCACACTAACTCATTAACACATTTAAACCAAAGTTATTACCAACATTTAAACATTCTAACTTTGACCTTATTTTTGAAACATGTTCCTGTCCTCAATTTGCTGAAAATTTTTAAAATTTAAACTAACTTCTATAGCTTTGCTTACATAGCTCTATAATAATAATATAGCTTTGCTTACATAGTTTTACAAAAATAAAATTCATTAGCTCATTTCTCACTTCATACTGATATTTAATTCCCAAAACTTCATCCAAGGAGCCAATTTTAAATCTTTATCACATCACTACTAAAAAATGCCATGTGACAGTAAAATCTAAAGAAAGTGGACAGATATACATAAGCACCTTGTGAAATAGCTGAATTTGTTTAGAAAGATGCTATATTCTTTCTAGTATTTATGATTTGCCTTAACTATTCATATTTATTTTATTTGCACATTAAAACACTGCATGATTTAAAACTAGTTATACAAATAAATGTAAAATCCAAAACTAAAGAAGAGTAAAAACCATATCATTATTAAATCAGTTACTGTTAGGATAGACAAAATAAGGATTGCACAGCTCAGAGCTAAATGTAACCAAGAAAATGCTCTGAGTAAAAAACTTTGAGTTGATATAAGAAATCCGCATATATTAAACCTACCTTCAAGGTCAGCTGCCTTGTGATTCAAAGCAGACTTTCCTTTTCAGAAGATAAGGAGCTGATTAGTACTAAATTATTAACTGGAGTATAGATATACTGGTAAGGAAAATAAAGTGTGGTTATAAGGAACATGTTAGGATTTGACAGTCACTATTTCTGCATTTCCTTTTTACAATGGGTATTATCATTATTGCTACTGCAAACTCAGCAAAGCTAGTCAGAATATTTAAGATTGTGGTGGCATTCTGAAACCAAAGTTGCTGCATTATGCAAAATGAAGGGAAAGAAGTTATCAGTTTAGGCCAGTGCCTATGGCAAATATGTTCTGAAGAGGTATAATGTTTAAGAAAAATAGCAGCAGTTTCACTATGCTGAGTGCAATTTAGACTTGAACATTTTAAACAAATGCACTATAATGAACTTACTTTTAAGCATCTGGAAGCCACATAAATAAATAAATATATAAATAAGAGTTAAAGTTTCTCCATATAAAATACAATAATAGATTATATATAGAGTCAAGTAGGCAAGAACTGCTCAAAATTCTTTTTTAAAGCTTTTGTAGATACATATGGAGAGCAACTTTTAATGAGATATTTGATTGGGATAAAAGTAAACAATGTTTGCGCCTCCATTTAATAAAGGCAGATGTATAATGGGCTCAACTGAAATGTTAAATATTTCACCTCCTTTTAGATAAATGTATTTTTAGAAAAATAGTATTGGTTAGTTTTTCAAAAATACCACAAGGAACTTTTTTTTGGTGCAAGAATATAGGACATAATTAAAATGATATTAATAGTAAAGGTACGAATATAATGTGAACTGAACATGGTGGGTAAAGTGGTGGCTTTTGTAACACAATCTGTTATCACTCTCAAGTAAGAAATCTGTAATTGCTTAATGCCTAACTTATATATTAAGCCACTGATTAAAAAATTCTGTTGCACATTACAATTATCTGGAGGACTTTTAAAGGCCCCCAAGTTTCCAGTTGCATCAGACACGAATTAAATCAGAAAGTCTGGAGGTAGGAGCTGGTATCAGTGTTTAAAAAAATCTTTAGGTGATTCCAATGTGCAGCAAAATCTGAGAACCACTGCTTTAAGAAGTAAGTTCTATGAAGGCAAAGACCTTCTATTTTCCATTTATTATTATGTCTACAGTGCCTAGAATACTGCATGTCACACAGTAAATGCTCCACAAATACTTATTGAAAGTATGAATAAAATACATATGCAAATAATAAACTTTGAAGTGTATAGCATTTACACTGAGTACATGAATACATTTTATCTGTGAAATACTTTTCTAGTGACTGGGTATTTCTGCATGAAAAAAATTGAGAAGATTCCTGGCCTCATGGAGCTTATAATTAAGTAATCATGATAAAATAATGTTCATTATGATAATGATAAAGATTTATATCTGTATAAAGAGACAAATAGCTGAACCATTGTTTTTCTACAGTATCCATGAAGCTGGATTGAGAAACAGAATTAATATTCTATACATTTAGACTTCTATAATAGAAAAAAAAAACTTATTGGTTTGCAGCTACATAGAGATGTACGCCCTGTACTGTCTGACTCTTGAATGTCTGTCTTAATTTGCACTGTAGTTTAGTCATGGGTATTTCAGTGGGAAGTAGTAAAATATGCATATAGGATTACTAGCCTGGGGCTAGTTTAAATAAAAAGAAAAACTTATTCCATTTTGGATGCAGTTTCCTGTATATGATTGCATATCTACATCGTGATACCAATCCTGACTTTCCAGACGTTCTTTGCCCCAATTCACTTCCACTCCAGGGTTAAATATAAGAGGTAAGGTTTGGGAAGCATGATACAGTGTGGTATAAAAAGGAAGCACTGGAATAGAAGGTGCCCACATAAACATTATTTTAAAAATATACCGAAACAACATTGAACATACTTCCAGTAATGTATTAAGAACATTTCCCTTAAAATGCTACAAGCTTATGCAATCTCACTATTATTTTTTTTATGTTCCAGCATTAATAATAGCAAAAGGAAAAAACAATTGGTATAAATCTTGGAAAATGCTACGAAAATAACATTTTAGAAAATAATCATCCAGAAATGAAAACAATAATAAAGATTCAGTTTCTTATATGTTAAAGCTAGTATCATAAAAATAACTCTTGTCTCAAAATAACATATGCAGTTCTAAATACAAAGCCAGCTACATTTGAGTTTTATTTATTTATTTATTTATTTATTTATTTTTGATGAGGTAGAGGAGTTTTTAGATGATATGACTTCAAACTCATATTAAAGAATAAAATTTTTAAAATAGAAAAAGTTATAAATGAAAGAATAGCAAAGATGATATTATCTGATATGCGAACATAATATAAAGCCATTATAATAAAAACAGAATAGTTGTGTTTAAGAATAAATAGGTTAGGAGATAAAAAATAAATTCAAGTTTATCTGCTGTATATGGCAAATGAATACCGTTGTCTTTTGGTATCCACATGGGACAGTTTCAGTAACCCCACAGATACCAAAATCCTCAGATGCTCATTTTGTATAAAATGGCATAGCATTTGCATATATCCTGTGCATATCCTCTTGAATACTTTAAATTACCTTTAGACTACTTATAATACCTAATACAATGCAGATGCTATGTAGTCATCATAACTGTTTGTTTTATTTTATTATTATTTATTTATTTTTAAAAATATCTTCAGCCTGTCATTGGTGAAATATGTGAGTATGAAACCCGTAAATATGAAGGGCTGACTGTATAAAACAAAAATGTGTGTGAAAAAAAGCATATTTTATTTAAATAATTATTTCGATATTTTATTATCATAAATAAAAGTAAGTTGGACTCATATGCCACACCACATAGAAAAATAAATTTCATACATATTTAAATGAAGATGACAAAGTATAAAAATATAAAACTGAGTAGAAAATACCTTTCTTTAAAAGGTAAATAATATCTTAGATAGTGGAAAGAGAATATGTCAATGTCTTTTAATCTATCAATTCTAACCTCTTGTGTTGAAATGCTAAATCTGACTGTTGATATTTGGAATTGAGTTTTATCATATGTCCAGGAGTGCATCTTTTTATTTTGTTATAGTCCTTCATGGAACTTTATGAGCTCTATCTGTGCTTAACATTTCTTCTTCAAGAGAGAATTCTTGTATTACATTTTTACTGTCTGTTTTTTCTTTATTCTTCTATTACATAATTTTTATTACTCAAATGTTGTATTTCTCTAGAATTTCTATCTCAAAGGGTTCTTGTAAGGATTACCTAAGTTAGAGACAAAAAGTGCATTGAAGCCAGCAAGGTGGCTCATGCCTGTAATCCCAGCACTTTGGGAGGCCAAGGCGGATGGGTCACCTGAGGTCAGGATTTCAAGACCAGCCTGGCCAACATGGTGAAACCTAGTCTCTATCAAAAAAATACCAAAATTGGCAGGGCATGGTGATGCATGCCTGTAGTCCCAGCTACTGGGGAGGCTGAGGTGAGAGAATCACTTGAACCCGGGAGGCAGAGGTTTCAGTGAGCTGAGATGGAACAACTTCACTCCAGCCTGGGCAGCAGAGTGAGATCCTCTCTCAAAAAAANAAAAAAAAAAAAAAAAAAAAGCACACTAAACAATGCCTGCCACAGTCTTCTGTCTCGTATGCTTTCCTTTAGGATTACCATCTCTTTGCAGCTTTGCTCTTGTCAGATATTTACGTTAGTGCACCTTCTAGACCACTAATTTAGATCTTCACAGGGACCATATTCTCACTGAATTCTTCTAAATTTTTGAACTCAAAATCATACATTTTGGTTTTAGAAAATGATTTAAACCTAAAGTATTTATTATTTTATTCTAGTTGTCACCAACCAGGTGCAGAAATTCTGCCTAAATGCCAGTTGACCACCTAAGTGTTCTACTTATATTTCCTTTCTCTGGCTGCTGGGTTTCCTCAGATGTTTTTTGTTGTTGCTGTTTTTGTTTTTTTAATTACTGGTGGGTCTATTCATCTTCATGTCCCAGATCTGCCTGCCTGAGTATCATAAATAGAGTCACACAGCAGTGTAAGGCACAGTAACCTTGTGGGCAGGTGCTAGAACAGCAAAAAAATTGCCAGTTCCGTTGCAAGGTGATAGGTAGAGGCTCTTGTGATGCCTTCAACTACAAAGTGTGGTGAAGATCAAGAATAGGGGATAGGGGAAGTCAGCTTACTGTCACAGCTGACTATTTTTTTCAGAGGCCTAGAACATCAGAAGCTCTCCAGATATACGTATTTAGACTAGCACAATCTATCCTTGAGGTGAGTTGGATAGGTCCAGGTACCTTGGTTGGAACTCTGGTTCTTGCTCCAAGGCCCTGTGGCACAGGTCCCCAGGTTCACATCTAGAGCAAGAAACAGTGGCCTCTGCACACTTACTCTGTTCTGCTTTGTTCTCACCCTCCTGGCCTTACTGCCAGCTTATTTTGGTAGCTCCCCTTCTTGAGAAAGGTGGATGGTAGTTGAATAAAGGTTTGGAGGAGAGGACAACAAAATTATGTGTTTAAAAATTAAATATTTTTAAAAACTTAAAAATAAGATAAATATTGTGATGAGAAAAGGGATCCAAACTGAGAATCTTAAAAAATACAACAGGAGTCCTGAGTTTGCCTAAATAATTCAAGTAGAAATTATCGAAAGGAAATTCACATCTAATTTTAAGTAAATCCTCCCTATAGTTCTCTCTCATGGAACACTTTTCGGTTTCTTTGTAGTTTATTTGGTGATTATGTAATTAATTTCACTTACATGATCATAGTCTATTTCCTATATTAAACTAATAGAACAAATAAGCATCACTCATCCTCACTACAGTAGAAAATGGTACCCTACCTCCACCCTGTCTTCTAGACATATTTTTGAAAGAATGGCATTTCTAGAAAGTTAAAGGAGAAAGATATATCCCACTTTTACCTACAGCTCAGATGATATGGTTTGGCTTTGTGTCTCTACTCAAATCTCATCTCAAATTGTAATCCCCATGTATCGAAGGAGGGACCTGGTGGGAAGTGATTGGATCATGAAGGTGATTTCCCCCATGCTGTTCTCATGATACTGAGGGAGTTCTCACAAGATCTGAGGTTTTTAAAGTGATGGTTTCCCCTCTCTCTTTCCTGCTGCCATGCAAAATGTGTCCTGTTTTGCCTTCTGCCATGAATGCAAGTTTCCTGAGGTCTCCTCAGCCACACAGCACTATGTCAATTAAACCTCTTTTGTTCATGAATTACCCAGTCTCAGTATCTTCATAGCAGTGTGAGAACAGACTAATACATAAGAAAGACATGAAAAAAGGAGATTAGGCTTTTTACTTTTTGGGCATCACTATACAATGAAACTAGAGAACCTGCTTCATAAATACAAACAGAGAGGTAACAGTTTCTTATGAATTGGAGTGTGCAGACCTGTCTGAACTCATTCTATGACATCTGCATTGAACCATTTTAAGACAAACTATTGTAATACGTTACAGCCTTAGAATTAAATGAGTCATTCTCCCGTAATACTGACCTTGCTCTATGAGGGACCTCGTTTTTCAAACATAAAGTATTTTACAGAAGAATAGATAGATTACTAAAAATGCCTTTTATTCCTCTGATAATCAGAGGAATAGTGTGAGAGAGTTATATCAATTGTTCAAATCTTTTATCTTGAAAGTAGAGAAAATATGTTTCATTGAGGTTTTTAAGGCTGCAAACATGAGGCCTAAATGTAACCACTCATATTTCCCCATATTATAGTCTCATCTATATCTTGGCAGTGTATCTAACAAAAAACTTAAAGCTGAAAAAATTTTCTAGGAGCCTTGATAGGCCTATATTATGGCATGCCACTAGTACCAAGACATAGATTAGATATCCATGGACTCGCCTTCCTTTTCTACCTACTACATGAGCCACCCATTATTATCACTTTTCCCAGACCTAGGAGTAAGCAGATAAACAGAGAACAAATGAGACAAGGAAATTGCAAAATGCACAATTACGCACGCTCACATGAACAAGGTTAGAGATAAAGGTATTACTATCAGGTTTAAAGCCTTTATTCAACATTTCAAAAAGGCAAAAAGTGTTTTGGTAGAAGAGTCAATTGATTTCTCTGGACTACTAAATTCCTACCAAATAACAGAGAGCTCAAGAAGCGTTGTTTAAATAAAGTTAGCAGAGAAAGTATTGAATTTTACCTAATTTGCACAGAAAAAGAAAAATCTTAATATAGACTCACTCAAAGATACATATTATAAATTAGTCAACCACAATAACTGAAAGATCTCACATATCTACATTTATAAAATTTACTTGTTTATGGTATCAAAACAGCTAAATGGTGCACCAGTTTCAGAAAGAAATATTAAAATTATTTGAATTCTGATTGTGTGTAATATAATGAAATTTACTAACTGCCAAAATATGTTTTTGTAGTTGTATTCTTGGAGACTGTAACTAATACTGGTATACTATAATTTTCTACTTTAACTTCTTAAACGCAAAACAGATGTGTGTGTATGCGTGTGTCTGTATATATATATGTTTGTATGTCAATTCTCATTATCCATTGTAATTACTTTTTAAAGGGTCATCATGAACATTGAATTAGCAAATATCAAACCACTGCTCCTAGGAAAAACAGGACTATGCACCTACAAGCCTCTGGTCGCAACATTTTCATGAACCAATCAATATATAACCTTTCTTTTGTGTGTGTTTCTATTTAAAGACACTGATTTAATACATATTGTTGATTCATTAACATTGTACTCACAGCCAACAATACTATAACTCATCCCTGAAAGCTTATCTAACACATATTTTCTCTATAAGGCACATCACAGCCCTTTTCCTCTGATAAACCCTAGACAGTAGTTCAACAATATACTTGAGGACCATTTTAAACAGTGAAATCACCAAAAAAAGCACAAAAATGAGAAAAACATGGCACTAAATATGTTGTGAAAAGAATGCTTGTTAGCCTGGACAACAGACTGAGTCCCTGTTGTCTCTACTAAAAATTTATTTTTTTTAAAAAAGGAACACTTGTTTACAGCATGAAAGCTGAAACAAGAAGGAAGAGTATTGCCCATTGCCTCAGACTTCAACTGGGAATCTGCGCATTGCATAACTCAAACATTTCCACCACTCTGCATATGTCAAAGAATGAATGCAAAAGTGTCCAAGTACTGATTTGAGGGTTAAACATAAATTTGAGGGCAGGTACAGTGGCTCAGGCCTTTAAACCCAGAACTTTGGGAAACAAAGGCAGTAGAATCACTCGGGCTCAGGAGTTCAAGACCAGCTTGGGCAAGATGGCAAAACCTGTCTCTACAAAAAAAAAAAAAAAAATTAGTGTGGTGATGAGCACCTGTAGTCACAGCTTCTTGGGAGCCTGGGAGATCGAGGCTTCATTGAGACATGATTATGCTACTGCACTCCAGAATGGGTGACAGAATGAGATATTGTCTCTAAATAAATAAATTTGAGCAAGTAGAAAATTCACAAATATAGAATCTGCAAATAATGAAGATCGGTTCTATTTTCTTGAGTCCTGATATTTCAGTTTCTAGCTTCATTTGAAATCTCCCTCCAATATTTGGTAAAAATATTTACCAAATGCAGTAAATACTTTTTATTAGGTTCTGATTCATCCTCTACATTTGCGACAACTCCTTTTTTTGTTTGTTTCCTCATCCGCCTCATAAATACAAATATTCTCTAAGGTTCATTCTTTACTTTGCTGCTATTCAATTTTCCTTTGGAATCTCAGGCATTTAAAATTACCAGCACTATTTAGAAATATGATTTCAAATTTTTCTTACAGAGATTGCTCCATTATAAAATATAATTTTATATCTTAATTGGTCGAATAGTTCTTTTTCTCTTAGAGTGCTTTTGTTTCACGTACAGTAAAACTCTGCCACAGCAATGTAAATGTGGACCGAAATATTCAATCTCACTGCTATGAGGTTAATAAAATATCACAGGTGAACCTATGGAGCTAGGTGGCTTAGAGGTGAGGTGTCAGGTAGCACATTCCATGTCTTTTCAGGTCCCAGAGGTGGTTTGCACAGGGTAATAATTGCTCATTAAAGCTGAAATATTAATAGAAAAGATGTTGGAAAGTGTTATTGGTTAAAACTGCCAAGACAGTGACAACTCTTTGTCTCATTAGTTCTCAGTGTGGGTTTACTGCTATGACCTCATCTGTCCTCTTATCTTCTCTAACACTGAGAGCTGGGGCATTAGGAAGAATGAAAACCACCTGGCAAAAACTGTCATTGTGCCCAAACTGTCATATTTATGAAACAGGCTAATACAAGTTTTAATATACATACACTGGAACCCATTTACCCACTGTAAATGTAAAAGCTTGCCTTTATAATTTCCCTAATTTTATTTTGGTATAATTATTCTTAAAATAACCTATATACTAGATAGGTACACTTATGGTCTTAACAAACAGCAAATTCTGTCTATTTTAATTTTTTTTATCAATTCAATAGCAAAGTTATATTGATTTATCCTAAATAACACTTTTCTTATTTATCTCTACCTATTCATTCCCCTTGTCTTCCTAATTCAAGGTGAAATCACTTCCTGTATAGGGTATTGTAATATCACCTTTGGGTACATTTACTTCCTCCATCTTTTCTCCATCCATTTTATCCTGTGTACTGTATACAGAATGTTGGTCTTAAAATACTTATTATATAATGTCATAATTCTGATAAATAAATTAATGGCTACTGTAATATAAAGCATCTAACATAGGACATAAATACATCAAGTAGGTTTTCAAAGCTGAGCATGATACAATACTAAATAATGAAACATTTCTCAAGATTACCATTTTAATCAGACAGAGTGATCACTCGATTTCTTGAGTCTTTGTTCCTTTCTAAGGAAGATGAGGTTGGGCAAACAGCTGTAGAATGTTTTGAACTGTTGACTAAAGTTTCCATTTATGTGCCTCCCAAATTCAAAGAAATTCCTTACATTATAACTTGGCACAGTTATTCATATACCTTATGATGCCTAATAAAATACTATATATAATATTTACATCATGCATTTTTATTTAATAAATACATTAATAAAAAGTCACACTATATGAAATGTGTGTCCACTATAGGTCTTTAAAAAATCCTCATATCTCTGTGCTTAAATTCCAATCTGTAGATACATAGGCATGTATAGTTGTGAAATTTTATCAAGCTATAGATGGAAAATCTGTGCACTTTACTGTATCTATATGATGAGTATATAAGTATACTCATACTTCCTTGAGATATAATCTCACAGCAGATTAATTTTTAATTAAAATTAAAAGGTGTCTTCTAGTAAATGTTTACATTATATTTCATATATTACAATAAGAATATTATTTGATAAAGATATGACAATTATCAATACTTCTATGAAAAATATAGAAGTATACAAAATTATTTGTTTCTCATCAGTTATAATCAGTGTGTTACTGCAATGACTTGGGTTTTTTTTATAATTTAATACTCTGTGTAGTATTATAAAAGGTAGGGAGAAGTTATTTAAACTTCAATTAAAATTCATTGCATCTTTCTGTTTTAGAAACATATTTGATTTTTCACTAGTTATATCTGGATGCTTAGATAGCACTATTACACATAACAGTTTCCCCATACATTTAACATACATTAAACATTAAAGGAACAAAAACACTAGGGTACTTAGTAATAATGAGAAATATTATAAAATGTTATTAAAGTCAAGCTAAATACACGCAAACATATACCACATCCATGAATGTCAACACCGCTCAAGTTAATCTACAGCTTTAATTCAACTTTGACCCACAGCAAGTATTGTTTTAATTGTACTTTAAGAAGGTATTCTACAATTGCTATGTAATCAAAGAGAAAAAGGCCCAAGGAGGCCAGAATAATTGTGAAGAAGTGGGAAAGACTTCCCAATTACATGTTAAGGTATATGTACATGTTATAAAGGGATTCTGGTATTGTTATAAAGATATAAGAAGAATAGAATAAAGAGCTCAAAATAGAGCTATGCATGGACAAAAGTTGATATCCATATGGCATTCCAGTCTAATGGGTAAATGATTAATTATGTAATCCTAATTAATTATATCTATAGAGATCATAAAATGAAATCTTGAATACAAACATATATAGATTAATGGCTTACATGTAAAAAGCAAGGCTTTTAGAATATAGTAATGTCAAATACATTTATTGTCTCAGAGCAGAAAAATGAATAATAAGAGATGCAAAAAGCACAAAGGATAAAGAAAATGTTGACACATCTGATTACGTTAAATTAAAAAGAAAACTTTTGTGCATCAAAAGATACCAAAATAAAAAGATGAAGTGTTAAATGGATGAACCATTATTAGTCAGCAATTTAAAATAATTGAGAAATATGAAGAAATACTATGTTAAATTTTAATTTCAGAATTATTTTTAATTACATAGAATCCAACTATATAAAACGGATAAATACATATATGTGCACACACACAGGAAATATGTTAACTATGGGAATACATTCTGATAAAGGCATCATTAGCCAATTTCGTTGTGCAAACATCATATGGTGTAATTACACAGGCCTTGATGGTATAGCCTACTACACACCTAGGCTTATATGTTATGGTCTATTGCTCTTAGGCTACAAATCTGTATGGTGTATTACTGTACTGAATACAATAGGCAATTATAACACAATGGTAGCCATTTGTGTTTCTAAATATAGAAAAAATACAGTCAAAACAAAGTATAAAAATTTTTTTTTTTTTTTTTTGAGACGGAGTTTCACTCTTGTTACCCAGGCTGGAGTGCAATGGCCTCCTGGGTTCAGGCAATTCTCCTGCCTCAGCCTCCTGAGTTTCTTTTTTACAGACAAAAACCAAAATGCCCAGAAAATTTTTTTTTTTTTTTGTATTTTTAGTAGAGACGGGGTTTCACCATGTTGACCAGGATGGTCTCGATCTCTTGACCTCGTGATCCACCGGCCTCGGCCTCCCAAAGTGCTGGGATTACAGGCTTGAGCCATGAGCCCGGCCAAAATTTTTTTTTAAATGATACTCCTGTCAAGGGCACCTACCATGAAAGGAACTTGGCAACACTGGAAGTTACTCTGGGTAAGTCAGTTAGTGTGTGGTAAGTGAATGTGAAGGCTTAGAACACATTATTATACACTATTGCAGACTTTATGAATTCTGTACACTCAGGCTACACTGAATTTATTAAAAATTTTTTTTCAAAAATAAATTAATCTTAATTTACTGTAACATTTTTATTTTCTACACCTTTAAGTTTTTTAACTTTTTGACTTTTATAACAGCTTAAAACGCATACACATTGCCCGCTATACAAAAATATTTTTTGATATTCACATTCTATAAACATTTTCTATTTTTATTTTTTATTTTATCCTTTCAATGTTATCCAAGAACATTTTCTATTTTTAATTTTAATTTTTTTAACTTTTTTAACTTTTTTGTTAAAATATTATTAAGACAAAAACACACACTTTAGTCCAGCCCTACACAGGGTTAGGATAATCAACATCGCTGTCTTTCACTTCCATATCTTGTCCCATTGGTAGGCTTTCAAGGACAAAAATATTCATGGAGCTGTCATCATCTACGATAATAATACCTCTTGAAGGACCTGCCTGAGGCTCTTTACACTAATTTTTCATTAATAAGTAGAACAAGTGCAATCCAAAATAAGGACTTCTAGAAGCAGGATAGCAGGGGGCAAGTGGATTGGGGAAGGATAACATTAGGAGAAATACCTAATGTCGATGATAGCAGATGGATGCAGCAAACCATCATGGCAAGTGTGTACCTAAGTAACAATACTGCACAATCTGCATGATCTGCATAGACCCCAGAATTTATATTATAATAGTAAAATAATAATAAAGTATAGTAAATATATAAACAGGTAATAGTCATTTATTACTATTATCAAGTGTTATGCACTGTATCTAATTGTATTATGTGCAGTATTTCTTTCTATATGATTGGCAGTGCAGTAGGTTTGTTTACACCAGCATCACCACAAACATGTGATTAACACATTGCCCCATGACATTATAACAACTATGACATCATTAACCAGAGGAAATTTTTGGCTCCATTATAATCCTATGGACCACCATCCTTATATGGTCCACTGTTGACCTAAATACCATTATGCAGCACATGACCGTATTTTGTTGACCAGAACAGCATTGTGCAGCATATTATGCAGCACATGAGGGAGAGATGATAAAGTTCCATTGATGAGCCTTATTACGTGACCCCCGAGCAAGAGCATCGACACAATAAAGAACCTGCATCAACTAACAGGTAAAACAACCAGCTAGCATCAAAATGGCAGGATCGAATTCACACATAACAATATTAACCTTAAATGTAAATGGGCTAAATGATCCAATCAAAAGACAGACTGGAAAATTGGATAAAAATCAAAACCCATCTGTGTGCTGTATCCAAGAAACCCATCTCATGTGCAAGGACACACATAGGCTCAAAATAAAGGGATGGAAGAAGATTTACCAAGCGAATGGAGAGCAAAAAAAAGCAAGAGTTGCAATCCTAGTCTCTGATAAAAGAGACTTCAAACTAACAAAGATCAAAAGAGACAAAGAAGGGTATTACATAATGATAAAAAGACCAATGCAGCAAGAACAGCTAACGATCCTAAACATATATGCACCCAATACAGGAGCACCCAGATATATAAAGCAAGTTCTTAACAATCTACAAAAAGACTTAGACTTCCCCACAATAATAGTGGGAGACTTTAACACTACACTGTCAATATTAGATCAACAAGGCAGAAAATTAACAAGGATATCCAGGACTTGAACTCAGATCTGGACCAAGCAAACCTAATATACATCTACAGAAATCACCACCAGAAATCCATAGAGTATACATTCTTCTCAGCACCACATCATACCTACTCTAAAACTGACCACATAATTGAAAGTAAATCCTCAGCAAATGCAAAAGAATGGAAACTATAACAGTCTCTCAGACCACAGTGCAATCAAATTAGAATTCAGGATTAAGAAACTAACTCAGAACCAAATAACCTCATGGAAACTGAACAACTGGTTCTTGAATGTTGACTGGATAAACAATGAAATGAAGGCAGAAATAAAGATGTTCTTTGAAATCAATGAGAATGAAGACACAACATACCAGAATCTCTGGGACACATTTAAAGCAGTGTCTAGAGGGAAATTTATAGATATAAATGCCCACATGAGAAGCAATGAAAGATCTACAATCAACACCCTATCCTCAAAATTTAAAGAGCTAGAGGAGCAAGATTAAAAAAACTCAAAAGCTAGCAGAAGACAAGAAATAACTAAGATGCAGAGCAGAACTGAAGGATATAGAGACACAAAAAACCCTTCAAAAAATCCATAAATCCAGGAGCTGGTGTTTTGAAAAGATCAACAAAATAGACAGACCACTAGCTAGATTAATAAAAAAGAAAAGAGAAGAATCAAATATATGCAATAAAAAACGATAAAGGGGATATCACTACTGATTCCACAGAAATGCGAATTACCATCAGAGATTACTATAAACAAGTCTACACACATAAAGCACTAAACCTGGAAGAAATGGATAAATTCCTGGACACTTGCATCCCCCCAAGCCAAAACCAGGAATAAGTTGAAACCCTGAATAGACCAATAACAACGGCTGAAGTTGAGGCAGCAATTAATAATCTACCAATCAAAAAAAGTCCAGATCCAGACTGGTTCAGAGCTGATTTCTACCAGACATACAAAGAGGAGCTGGTAGCCCTCCTTCTGAAACTATTCCAAACAATCCAAAAAGAGGGAATCCTTCCCAAATCATTTTATGAGACTAATATCATCCTGATACCACAAGCCAGCAGAGACTCATCAAAAAAGGAAAGCTTCACGCCAACATCCATGATGAACATAGATGCAAAAATCTTCAATAAAATACTGGCAAACCATTGCAACAGCACATCAAAAACTTATCCATCACGATCAAGTAGTCTTCATCCCAGGGATGCAAGGCTGGTTCAACATATGCAAATCTATAAACGTAATCCATCACATAAACGGAACCAAAGACAAAAACCACATGATTATCTCAATAGATGCAGAGAAGGCCTTTGACAAAATTCAACAGTACTTTATGCTAAAAACTGTCAATAAACTTGATCTCGACGGAACATATCTCAAAATAATAAAAGCTATTTATGACAAACACATAGCCAATAGCATACTGAATGGGCAAAAACTGGAAGCATTCCCTTTGAAATCTGGCACTAAACAAGGATGCTCTCTGTCTCCATTCCTATTCAATATAGTATTGGAAGTTCTAGCCAGAGAAATCAGGCAAGAAAAAGAAAAAAAGGTATTCAATTAGGAAAGGAGGAAGTCAAATTGTCTCTATTTGCAGACAACATGATTGTACACTTAGAAAACCCTGTCATCTCAGACCAAAATCTCCTTAAACTGATAAGCAACTTCAGAAAAGTCTCAGGTTACAAAATCAATGTGCAGAAATCACAAGCAATTCTATACACCAATAACAGACTTAAAGAGAGCCAAATCAAGAACGAACTGCCATTCACAGTTGCTACAAAGAGAATAAAATACCTAAGAATACAACTAACAAGGAATGTAAAGGACCTCTTCAAGGAGAACCACAAACCACTGCTCAAGGAAATAAGAGAGGACACAAAAAGATGGAAAAATATTCCATGCTCATGGTTAGGAAGAATCAATATCATGAAAATGGCCATACTGCCAAAAGTAATATACAGAGTCAATGCTATCCCCATCAAGCTACCTATGACCCTCTTCACAGAACTGGAAAAAACCACCTTAAACTTCATATGGAACCAAAAGAGGGCCTGGATAGCCAAGACAATCCTAAGCAAAAAGAACAAAGGTGGAGGCATCACACTACCTGACTTCAAACTACACTACAAGGCTACAGTAATCAAAACAGCATGGTACTGGTATCAAAACGGCATGGTACTGGTACCAAACTAGAGATGCAGACCAATGGAACAGAAGAGAGGCCTCAGAGGCAATGCTACACATCTACAACCATCTGATCTTTGATAAACCTGACAAAAACAAGCAATGGGGAAAGGATTCCCTCTTTAACAAATGGTGTTGGGAAAACTGGCTAACCATGTGCAGAAAGCAGAAACTGGACCCCTTCCTTACATCTTATGCTAAAATTAACTCCAGTTGGATTAAAGACTTAGATAGAAGACCTAACACCATAAAAACCCTAGAAGAAAACCTAGGCAAAACCATTCAGGACATAGGCATAGCCAATGACTTCATGACTAAAACACCAAAAGCACTGGCAACAAAAGCCAAAATAGACAAATGGGATCTAATTAAACTCCAGAGCTGCTGTACAGCAAAAGAAACAATTATTAGAGTGAACCAGCAACCAACAGAATGGAAAAAAATTTTTGCAATCTACCCATCTGACAAAGGGCTAATATCCAAAATCTACAAGGAACTTAAACAAATTTACAAGAAAAAAACAAACAACCCCATCAAAAAGTGGGCAAAGGATATGAACAGACACTTTTCGAAAGAAGACATTTATGCAGTCAATGAACATATGAAAAAATGTTCATCATCGCTGGTCATTAGAGAAATGCAAATCAAAACCACACTGAGATACCATCTCATGCCAGTTAGAATGATGATCATTAAAAAATCTGGAGACAACAGATGCTGGAGAGGATTTGAAGAAATAGAAATGCTTTTATACTGTTGGTGGGAGTGTAAACTAGGTTCAACCATTGTGGAAGACAGCGTGGCAATTCCTCAAGGATCTAGAAATAGAAACACCATTTGACCCAGCAATCCCATTACTGGGTATATACCCATAGGAATATAAATTGTTGTCTTATAAAGACAGATGCACACATATACTTATTGTGGCACTGTTTACAAAAGCAAAAACTTGTAACCAAACAAAATCCCCATCAATGATAGACTGAATAAAGAAAATGTGGCACATATACTCTATGGAACGCTATGCAGCCATAAAAACAATGAGTTCGTGTCCTTTGTAGGGACATAGATGAATCTGGAAACCATCATTCTCAGCAAACTGACACAAGAACAGAAAATCAAACACTACATGTTCTCACTCATAGGTGGATGTTGAACAATGAGAACACATGGACACAGGGAGGGGAGCATCATACACTGGGGTCTGTTGGTGGGGAATAGGGGAGAGACAGTAGGGGGTAGAGAGGTTGAGGAGGGATAACATGGGGAGAAATGCCAGATATAGGTGATGGGGGGATGGAGGCAGCAAACTACATTGCCATGCATGTACCTATGCAACAATCCTGCATGTTCCGCACATGTACTCCAGAGCCTAAAGTGCAATTAAAAAAAAAAAAAAAAATATATATATATATATATATATATATATATATATATATGTCTACCTTGCCACAATTTCCAAATAAATCATGACAATGTCTATTAAAATATGTATCCCGTAATGCACTCTATAACAGGCATTAGAATGTTCAGGCTTCTCACATCCAACCTTAATTGCAGAATTCCTGTTGCAGACCAATGGGAATTCTGCAATTAGGGTTGGATGTGAGAAGTCTTTATATACACCTCCAAGAGGTCTTTATATACACCTCCTCTTGGCACGAGGTCTCTTCAGACAAATCTTAGATCCAGGACACCAAATATGAATCTTTGACTCCCAAAGGTTTGCACTTTCTACTTCTTTCTCACATTGACTCAGTCCTTAGCTCTTCACAAGGAAAACTTCCCCTTACACTTCCCCTAGATTTGTTCTAGCCATCTAGAACACACTAGAACTAGGAATTTGGCCCTAAGCCTAACTACAAATATCTCAGCTTGCTCCAGCCAATCCTCTTCTGATTTCTCTCCTTACAGGCCTCAGTTGACTTATACATGAGTGGAGTCCTATGGGTATGTCATCCTCTGTGATACCTTAGACTTACCCTCTTAGCACACATTTCTGTAATTTTCTCTTTGTGTGTCTCCTTAACCAGACTCTCAGGCCTATATTCACTTCTATTCCATCTTCCTTATCAGTCAGTAAAACTAAATTTTCTAAAATTCATTTACTCAAAACTCTTCAGTAGCTTTCCACTGCTCTTGGGATAGAGTGTAACTTCCTCCACCTGGATTACAAGACACTTCAAACTCAGAACTGGCCCTCCTCTTTAGCTTTATCTTTTGTCGCTCTTCTCTTCCCCTAGAACCTTCAATATTAATGAACTTCTCAGCTCATGTTTTCTCTTGCCTCTGTATTTACCTAAGCTATTACAGCTTCTCTCTTTCCCCTTACTATGATCTGTTCTTCTCCTGGTATTTTCAATACTTGAGTTATGCTTTCAGCTAGATTCTAAGCTCTTTGAAAAGTGGTTGTTTTGTCTTAAAGCTGTGTACATACTGGCTAAAAAAAGTGAGATTTCAATAGCTTTTGAATAGATGAATAATTTTAAACCAGAAAGTTCTTCCTCAAGAGATTTGATAAATTTTTCCTGCAGTTATTCAGGCACAATATTTTATTTAACTATATAATACATTTAGAATTTATTTGGGGCCATGATGTAAGATGGGGATCTAACTTCATTTTATTTTTCTAAAGTAAATACTTTTGTGCCCACATGTAAATCCCCACAGAAAAGTATTTTATTTGGATACTATAAGATTAGCAAATAATTCAAGGCTTGTGCCCAGCCCCTTTTCTGAAACAGAGCATGGGAAATTTCCTTCTGGAGCCAGACAGTAGAGGAAAGGAGCTCCCAGCCCAATCTCTCTGCCTATCCTGGAAGGATGGGTTTTTTTCTGTTTTTCTGACCTTTTTAAAAAAAGGTCATTTAGTCTCTCTATTTGTTAAAATATTCTGTCTGTCTATTCCTATCCCAATACCATCATTGTATTCTTATAAGATTGTTTAGCCACTGATATAGTTATTCTCCCTTTTATTTTTTTCAAACTTATTATTTTATTCTGTTTATTATATGAAAATTAACTTTTTACAAGCTTTGTTCAAAGTATCAATTAATTTAAAAATAAAATTCTCTACATATTTTGGTTTTCTTACCCAGAAACTGTCAATTTCATTTATTTATGTTTTAAGTCACTTAATAAGTTTAAAATTGTCTTAAACTTGCACATCTCTGCTTAGAATTATTCTGAAACACCACGTACTTTTAAAACATGCAACTAGTTAAATTTTGATGAATTAATACTTTTTAAACAAGTTTTACAACTTTATTGTACATATAAAATTGTTTTATAAAATACATTATTTGAAAAGAGAATAGCAATGCTCATCACTACATTTTCCTTTATATTTTTAATTACAAAGTTACACAAGCTTTGATTGCAAATGAAAAATAAGAGTAAACTTTAAAATTTATGTCAATTAGAATTTTAGAAGTCAATACTTTCCTCTCCAATGCCAAATCTCTATATAGAGATAGAGATTGTAATAATAGAAATGTAAGTAGATAGAATACATATAAAAATAAACAATTACTGTCCACCTATAATTCCTACGTATAATCTATATGTATATACAAAGTGTATACTTCACAAACATACATTCACATACAAACATACAAATATGCATGTGGAATTTATAACTGTCATATATGTTATTTTTGTAAACCTATAACATTTTTAAGCCCAAATAAAATTATAATGTTCAACCATCTAAACATGTATATCATTCTACATTAACACATAAAGACCTGTCTCATCTTTTAGCCACTGCATGAAAAGCTTTTGTTGATGATGTTATTGTTGTTTTGCCTAGAAAGCACTTTAACTACAAAGGCCACAAGAGTTTGTCTTTGCAACCTATCACAAAATTGTCTGGAAGAGGAAAAAGTCCTAACTGGTTAACTTTTGCTACTGTAAGGGAGAAGAAAAGTGGAATTTAGAAAAATCCAGGACATAAGAGCACATTCAAAAAATATTTAAGAAATATAATTAAATGTTAGTGAGCCAGTTCAATCATGAAATCTAATAAGTTTTGAATTAGAAAGGAGGTCAAAGGGTATTACAGTGTAGTAATCAAAATATATGCTTCCTTGTAAGAATTCAGGGATATGAGAATGAGGTGTTTTGTTAATTATTTTCTCTGATTAGGTTACCCATTTCTCCCTATGTACATTTAAATATTAATCAGAGATTCACTTTAGTACAGTATTATTCAAAAGGATAAAATGAGGGAAGAGTTCAAGTATAAGATAAACAGCCACTGAACATGGAAGATAAGTTTCATGCTTATTAAACTTAGTATTTAATAATTACTAAAGCTGCTTGTAAATTTTATGATAGGTTATATTATTGCTATCTTATAAACTGAACTTTTATTTTTATAAAATTGGCTTTATATTTTTTGACAGAAATTTCAAACTCAGATTCCTAAAATCACTAAATCTTGGACTTTTCAGGCTTATAATTATTTAACTTTTATACTACTTCGTTTCAAATATACAAGAAGATTGGTATGAAGACATAGAAAGAAAAGGTACAGTTCTCTATAATGCATGCCTGATGTTAAATTACTGACATAGTCATTTTAAAATGTGTTCCCAGATTTTTAAAATGCAAATCAGTTTTATTTTCATTAAGAAAAAAAAAACTATACTAACCAATTTTAAAAGTTAAATTTTGCCCCCAAGAATCTTAGGCTGTAAGAGATGCCTGTTCTAATTTAAAAAATTAATTAAAATGTGCTATGTTAGTTATTACAAACAGACTGTCAAGGGTCATTCCACTTAAATTATTAAGTAGTAACAGAGTTAATTAGTCAGAGTTTTTGTCTCTACAAAATTTTTAAAATGTAACTCACAGTTAAATGAATAAATTACATTCTTCTTCAGACGATTTTTAAACTAGATGAAAAAAGTGTCAAGAATTTCCAAATATGTGTATTTGCAGCTCTTGTGTTATGTTCTTTTTTTTTTTTTTTTTTTTTTTTTTTTTNTGGAACTCTTGCATTATGGAGTTTACAAAATAACTCTATCATAAGCCATGTTTATATTTCTTTGTAAATGACAAGGCAGTGAAACTGAAACAAAAAGATTGGGAGGTAAAACAATGTTATTAAATATTTTACTTAAACTTTGCTCATATTTTAGTGAATGAATATTGTTTCAAAATATTCTGGATCTGAAGTCACAAAATTTTGAAACCTTTGTACTGTTTGTCTTGTGCTAGAATAAGGGTTAAAGAATGATGTAGAGAAATAAGCCAACTCAGGTTAGAGCACAGACATTTCCAAATTCATTTGCATATTCCAAAGGTGTATCTAAGGCAAGAAATGCATAGTGTAAATGAATCAGGAAAGAAGCACAGCTAGTAAGAATCTTAAGGACATCTCAGACTAATGTTTCATTTTGCAGTTGAGGAAACAAGTTAAGCGACTTGTCAAAGGTCCACCAACAAGATAGCAGAAGAGCCGAATTTAGAAATCAGTAACTACCAACATTTAATGGGTAAAATCAGTACGTGTACTGAAAACTAACATTTTCAGAAAAGGTTGGCATAGAGAAAAAGAGACTTTCCCTTGAAACCCTAATAAATTATCCATAAAACCCTCCGAAAAGAAAATTTCTCAGTGATAACCTTGAGTGTTAAGAATTGAGCACATCCTAGATTCTGGTAGAAATTTCTATACTCACCTACATTAATGAGTGGAATTAAGAAATAAGTCACTCTTCTTTCCACTCTTGTCTCACAAAATATAAAAGGTATAATTCAAAAGTACAACATTATAAAGTGAAACAGATTAGACATTCACACTACTTTCCACAAATCACAATTCACTGTATAAAATCCCAGGTTTACTTACAAATAAATAACGAGAGATCATTCTAATTAGTAATGAAAATATCAAGACCCTAATAAATCATCATTAGTACAATTTAGGCAAAGGGAAATATAATAGAAAAGTAACATTGGAAAATGTCCAAATTTGGTAATAATTACAGTGCATTAACCTCAAAATATATTATGCCTACAAAATGAGCTTTTTGTAAATAACACTATGTGTTGCAGATAACTGATACCATTCATGCAACACGAATAACAATGTAAATTGCCCTCCTCCCAATTGTATATGTGTATATATGTGTGTATTTGTATAATACATGTGTATATATCAAGAGTTACTAAAATACTTGTAACTTTTGGCCTAGTAATGTCAGTTCTAAGAGTATGACTTTCTTGAGATTTAATAACCAGAATATTTTTGATATTTTAAAAGGAGAAACACTTGTTAATATAAAAGGTAAAAATATGATTTATTTTCTTCCCTGATCATATCCAGAATTTTTTTCTTTTTTAGGACAAGATCTTACTCTGTCGCCCAGGCTGGAGTGCTGTAGCATGATCTCAGCTCACATCAAGCTGTGCCTCCTGGTTTAAGGGATTCTCCTGCCTAAGTCTTTTGAGTAGCTGGCATCACAGGTGTGCACCACCACACCTGGCTAATTTTTGTATTTTCAGCAGAGACAGCGTTTCACCATGTTAGCCAGGCTGGCCAGATCTGAACAGATCCCTAATCTGTTTCATTTTACAATGTTGTAGTTTTGAATTATACCTATTATATTTTGTGGGACAAGAGTGGAAAGATAAGTGGCTATTTCTTAATTTCACTCATTAATGTAGGTGATTACAGAAATTTCTACCAGAATCTGGGATATGCTCAATTCTTAACACTCCTGACCTCAGCTGATCCGTTTGCCTCAGCCTCCCAACACACCCAGAATTTTAATGTCTTTTAGGATTATGGAGACAACTTAGACTTATAAATTCTAAAAATAGTCTACAATTAGTCATAGGCCTTTAGATTACCTGGAACTTCCTGTTCACTAACTTTAAACTGATTCCCATCCACAGCAAAAATTACAGCTTGTGACCATGTGATTTTCTCATACATGACACATTCTCGTTGGCACACCCAGAGTTATCAGCAATTTTCAGAGCTCCGTAAGTTCTCCACTCCTACAAATACTGTAAGTACTCCACTCCTCCTTCCCTGACTCAAAAAATCATTTTATAATTCAAGAGAGTAAAAGCATTTATAGGTACAAAACTGATTCAGCTCTGACATAGAACAAGCCTCAAACTTCAGCAAAGTATAGTAAGCAACAAGTTATTCAGAACACAAACAACAATGATAGTGACACATTAGCTCATCACAGCACCATGGATAAAAAGCTGTGATCTAGACCAGAAGGTACTGCAAGAATATCTTGACAACATCTCTCATTGGAAGCCAGAGATACTCTACACCCAACTATCTTGAACTATCACTCTATTAGTAATAAAAATAATACAGCATTAATTAAATGATCAATTTATGCCAGTCTCTGTGTTACTTTACATATTTTAACTTATTTAATACTTACAGCTCTGTAGGAAATCACCATTTTTCTCTTTATTTTACATAGAGGAAACTGAGGCTTAGAGAGTTTAGTAATTGCCCATTAGTAAGCAACCCAACCTAACACAAACGCAGGGCTATCTAATGTCAAAGTCTGCTCTCTTAACCAGTGCTTTCCTTTACCATAGAAAATTGTTTTTAATATTTGAGAATTACTTACCTATGAAGTTTTCTACATAAAAGTAATCTCCTTTCCCTTCCAAACCACTCTTGCTGCCCTTCCTGATAACATCTCACTATTTTGTAGATATTATGTATCTGTCCAGAAAAAGTAAATACATGTAAAAACTGCATGTGTATGTGTTTGTGTACTTTCAAAATACAAATATATTACAATATGCATTTTGTTTTGTATATTTTGTTTAAAAACATGTCCATATCATCATCTATTGAACTACTCCCTACTAATTGATAGTTGAGTTACTTCCAAACTTTTGCTATTACAGACAATATCATGACTAGCCTACAAATGTCATTAAGAATACTGTGTGTCCTTTGAAAGGAAGAATTTTGGAGTCAAAGGTGGACTCTTTTTTTTTAGGTTAAATTACTTCAAAGCAATTATAATAATTATACACACTCCAACAAATATATCATAATAGAATGCCTGTTTTTCCAAACCTCATCAATACCAAATATTGAAAGACGTGTTTAAAAATTGAATGGTAAGAGCAGTGTTACATTGTTGTTTACCCTTGTGTTTCTTTAATTATTTGTACAGGATGAGGCAGCTTACCATATATTTAAAAGCTTACTTTTTCTTTTGGTCTTGATCTCTTGACCTCATGATCAAGAGATCATGGCCTCCCAAAGTGCTGGAATTACAGGCATCAGCCACCTACTGACAAGTAAAAGGGGTTATATATTTATATATTCTATTATATAAAAATATAACCCATTTTGCTTACCCATATGTTAGCTGATGGAAATATAAATTATTTCCTCTATTCAGTTTTTATGAACAATGCTATGGACACATATAATTTTTACTGTGACATATATTATAAGTGCTCTTGGGTACACATTCTAAAGAAAAGTTGCTAGATCATATGATAACTCTATGTTTGTCTTTATGAAAAGCTGCTGGCTTGGTATGGGGGCTGATGCCTGTAATCCCAGCACTTTAGGAGGCCAAAGTGGGGAGATCATGAGGTCAAGAAATCGAGAACATCCCGGTTAACATGGTGCAAACCCAACTCTACTAAAAATACAAAAAAAAAAAGAAAGCTGGGTGTAGTGGCACGTGCCTGTAATCCCAGCTACTCAGGACACTGAGGGAGGAGGATCACCTGAACTAGGGAGTCGGAGGTTGCAGTGAGTGAACATCATTGCACTGCACTCCAGCCTGATGACAGAGCAAGACTCTGTCTCAAAAAAAAAAAAAAAGAAAAACTGCTAAACATTTTCCCAGAGCAGTTGCCCTGTTTACATTCCAGCCAGTAATATATGAGATTTCAATTCCTCCACATCCTCACCAACACTTGTTACTTTCTATTTCATTATAGTCATTATGGGAGATGTAAAGCATTGTCTCATTGTTTTAAATTGCACTTTCCTAATGACTAATGATGTTGGATGTTGGGCATCTTTTCATGTGCTTATTGTCCCTTTATATATCTTCTTTGGAGTAACATTTATTCAAATCCCTTGCCCATTTTTGATTGAGTTTTCATCATATTTTTGCTGCAGTGTAAGAGTTCTTTATATATTATTCATATGAGACCCTTACAGACATATGGTGTGCAAACATCTCCCATTCTATGAATTGTCTCTTCACTTTATTGATAATGTCTATTGAAGCACAATGGTTTTTAATTTGGGAGAAGTCTAATTTATTTTTTCTTCTGTAGTTTGTGATTTTATTTTGATATCTAATAATCCATTGCCTAATATAAGCTCACGAATATGTTTTCGTTTAAGAGTTTGATAGTTTTAGTGGTTACATCTGTGTCAGTCACTTTTAGTTAATTTTTGTATGTTAAGTCAAGTAAGCATTCAGCATCGTTCTTTTCCATGTAAATTTCCAGTTATCCTAGCACCATTTTTTCGAGAGACTATTTTTTCTCTATTGAATTGTCTTGGTGCCCTTGTCAAAATCAATTGATCATAAATATATGAGGCTTTTTCCCCTACTGGACTCTCAATTCTATTTCATTAATCTACATATCTGTCCCTATATTAATACTGCACAGCTTTAATTACTGTATCTTTGCAGTAAGTTTTGAAACTGGAAAGTGTGGTTCATTCAGCTGTGAATTTTTGCTGTTGTTAAATTTTCCTTTTTGCATATTTTGGGTCTCTTGAATTTTCATCTGAACTTTGTTATCATCTTGTCAAGATCTGACAGAAAAAAAAAAGACAGCTGGAATTTTGTTAGGACTATGTTAAAAATGTAGATCAATTGTGGAATATTGCCCTCTTACTTATATATTAACTATTCCAATCCATTAACATGGGATGTCTTTCCAATTATTAAGGTATTCTTCCACTTCTTTCAATAATATTTGTAGTTTTTAGTGCACAAATCTTGTATTTCTTTTGTTAAATGTGATTGTTAGTACTTTATTATTTTAATGCTACTGTTAATGAAATTATTTTCTTAATTTCACCTGTTTATTGCTAATTTATAGAGATAAAACTAATTTTTGTATATTAATCTTGTATCCTATAACTCACTTATTAGTTTGAATAGCTACTGAGGGATTTCTTGGGGTTTTCTACATAAAACATCACGTCATCTGCAAATTGACATAGTTTTACTTCTTCCTTTCCAATCTAGACACATTTTCTTTCTTTTTCTTGCCTAGTTGCCCTGGCTTGGACCTTTAGTAAAATGTTAAATAGAAGCAGCAAAACCAGACATTCTTAACTTGTTCCTGTCTTGAAATCTTTCAGCATTTGTTTGATGTTTGATATGGGTTTGCCATAAATGTACTTTATTTGGTTGCTAAACTTCACTTGTATTTCTGGCTTGTTAAGTTTTTTTTTTTTCTTAAAAGTGTGTTGGATTTTGTAAAACACTTTTTCTGTTTCTACTGAGATGATCATGTGGCTTTTGTTCTTTATTCTTTTAGTATACATTGATTTTTTAAGGTTGAACCACTCTTTCACTTGTGAGATAAAGTCCACTTGATTATGATAGATAATCTTTTTTTATGTTGTTGTATTTGGTTTGCTAGTACAGTATTTTGTTGAGGATTTTTTTCACTTACATTCATAAGATTGCTTTCCTGTCAATTTTTTTCTTTTGATGTCTTTGTCCTGTTTTGTTATCAGGATAATACTGGCCTCATATAATAAATTGTGGTCCCCTTTCTTCAATATTTGAAAGTGTTTTGAAAAGGATTTGTGATAACTTGTCTTTAAATGCTTGCTCAAATTCACCAGTCAAGTCATACAATTCTGGACTTTTCTTGTGGGAATTTTTTTGATCACTAATTTAATCATTTTACATGTTATAAGCCTATTTAGAGTTGCTGTTTGTACTTGAGTCAGATTTGATACTTTGTGTCTTCCTAGAAATTTGTCCATTTTTATCTAGGTTATCAAATTTGTTAGGAAACTTCACTGTTCCTAGTGGACTTTCATTGCTTTTTGTTCCTTGTTAACTTGACACAAGTTAATAGAAGACCCAAAAATTGGGTATGGGTTTTAAATAATATACCTCAAAATGAAGAGTCACTGTCAGACAAATAATATTCTTTTAGAGAAATTTGATTTATATATAATGTTGCTGAAACAAGAATATATGTGTCTCTTACATTAAGCATATCTTTTTTTTTTTTTTTTTTTTTTTTTTTTTTTTCTTGTGTGCCGATAGGGATTCTATGATGGAATTTAAAAATTCTATGTGGTTCCCAAATGTCCTAGCATTTGTCTGTGGTACGGATACCTCAAATTTCTTTTAAAATTTTCAGTAGGGCCTCTATTAAGTTCTATACTATACTAATCATATTCCAGTTAATTTTAAGTAGTGCTTGTATATTTTTAAAAAGATTTTATAGCAAAACCAAAGATATCAGGATATTAAATCCAATTTAAGTTTAGTTTCTAAACTGACATACCATATCATAGGAATGTTCTTTTAATTTAAATAAAAATTCCAGAAATCTTATAAATAAACTTTTAACCTACAGTAACAAAAGTTGGGAACACCGAAATATCTGGAGAGATTTTTTTTTTCAGCACTGTAAAGAAATCAGTGATATCTAGGAAAGATCAGGGAACAACTAGAAAGAAAAACATTTGGTAATATGGGTTCAGATGAAATGAAGATTTTCTGCCTTGAATTTATAATGATTTGCTCCTCTTCAATAGCTACATGAAACCATTTTATCTTTTCTTCAATGAATTATTTATTAGATATATATTGCACTTTATACCTCTTTTAATTTCTCTACAATGTCTAGCCTTCTCCTGGTCTCTATTGTGTCCAGCAGTTACGACTTTCTTTTATAAGGAATCAGATGTAATGTCCTCCGCCTGACAAAATTAGGTGTATTTTGATAACCCACAAACAGAAACACACACCTTTCCTGCCAATAGAGAAAACAGACTTTGTTTTAAAACAGAGATAATACGCAACCCTGTTTGGTTCTCAAGTCATCAAGCCCTTTTCATCTACACAGCATTTGTATACCCCATCAAAGCTTGTGAGGAACAAGCAAAGGGCTATAGATTCTATTCAACTAGGTTTTTCTGAATCATAGTGCACCAGAAATGAGGAAATGCCTTTTCTGCAACAAAATTTGCATTTTGTTGTTAAGGTATTGTTTCTAAATCTAGTAAAATCTCGCTCTGAATTTTTCCAAAAACTGCATTTCTCATAGTCACAAAACTTTAGACAGTCATCAGAGACATAGCAAAACCTTTTTTTACATATTTTAATGTCATTCATATATATATATATGTATAGCGATAATGTATTTGCTGCTGCTTCATTATAATATTTCTACATGTGCTTCTATGTTTTCTCTGTCTTTTTTTTTTTTTTTACCACTTTTTTGGTTGTAGTCTTATTAATTTTCATGGAATAAAAACCAAATATTATAGGAGCTCTTTCACGACAACCAGTTATGTTCTTGAGCTGTGTAGAGATTCTCTTTTTATAAATTAAGTGGTAAGAAAAGATACAAAATTCTTTATGAAATCCAACATTTGGGAGCAAATGCCCTCTGAAAGTTAAGAGATGGAGAATTCTGGTGGCTGTTTAAAATAACTAGGAGTTTGAAACTGCCCTAAGAACAACTGGTAACATCAAGCTTTTGTGTGAGTAGTTAAGGGTTGACGGACACAGAAAACATAAACAAAAAGACCTGCAGTGTTGTGAAGTTAACATAACATCCACTGAGTTGAAAAAAAATTATTATACTAAGATATATTTAGGAAGCTACTAGAACCCTGCCAGTAGGTGTCAGGAAGAGCTCATGACAAGAAAAAAGAATATAGGATAACCATGACTAGAACAGTATTTTTAACAAACCAATTATCTTTAAGAAGTACATTTTACTGTAAATTTTGTTTTAATATTTTTTTATAAATTTAATAAATTTATAATATTTTATAATTTTTATAAATTTAATAAATTTTACTCTTATTACAGAATAATTTTCTGGAACTCTGAATTTTTTTCATATTACTTATATTGAAAATACACGACTTGAATATACACTATTGAAGGAGTAACAGATTTTTAAATATTAGTTTTAATGTTACAGTATTTTTCCCATGGATGTTTTGTCATTCAGTTATTAGTTATTAGTAATACCTGCTCATAACTATAATACAATAGCTCACAAAATTTAAAGACTTTGTTGAAGAGGGAAGGAATAAATAATTGATCAATAATAGGGGCAAAACTTGTAGAAATATTGATATTTTTCCATTTCTTTATTAAGTTTGGGACTATATTGTGCTGATTTCAGTATTATTCTTTATACTGCAAATGTGTGTATGTTTGTATCAAATATTTCATTATAAAAAATTAAAAGTGCTAAACAGATCACTTGAGGCTGAAAGTTCGAGACCAGCCTGGCCAACATGGTGAAGCTCCATCTCCACTAAAACTACAAAAATTAGGTAGGCATGGTGGCAGCGCCTGTGGGCCCAGCTCTTTGGGAGGCTGAGGAATAAGAATTGCATGAACCCAGGAGGTGAAGGCTGCAGTGAGCCAAGATCGTTCCACTGTACTTCAGCCTGGGTGACAGAGGTGACTCTGTCTTAAAAAAAAAAAAAAAAATTATTACAGTTGCTTTATACAAGTTCCAAAGTTGACAGAGTGCTCAGGCAGAGACAATTAAATGTCAGGATTCTACTAGCCCCTCAGCATAGTGAATTCTGAGGCCTATAGTTACATTACAAGTTCTCCAAAGTCTTCTTTAATATAATAATAACTTCCCATCCTTAACTATTATAATAAATGTGATAAGAGTGAATGCCATCACATGGGGATATTAAAAATGGAAACTTCAGCGATATTACAACTTTATTAAAGCTTACTATATGATTTTGCATGATATGAAATATCATTGTTGGTGATTTTAAAGATGACACAATGAGAAGAGTAGAATACTAGTTTAAGTCTTAGGAACATAATCTGTGAGTCAGTTGCAAAAGCATAAATAGAACAAGCAAAAGTCATTTTGTCCCATAATCTCTGCCATTTTTCCTCTCCTATGATATTCATCATATTCTGTCTTCAATGTTTTGTTATTGGATGAGATATATAAGTGTACTACCGGCATCACTTACTCATGAATGGAGACCAAACTATGAAACAATATAGTTTCCTTAACACCAAAAAGCGTCGCCTTGCATATAGATAGCAGGTGGCAATTCAAAGTCAATTTAAATAAACACTGTTTTTGTTACCTTTTTAAAGTAGAGATGTTTATTGTTAAATAAATATATTTTTCTATAATTCTGCATTTCAGTGCATGTTTATTTCTACATATGCTATTACCGGTATTATCTAAAATCTGATCCTTTCAAATATTACATTTTGCCACTATTAATTCATTCATTAAAAAAAAATGACCACTTATTATGTTCAAGGCAATAATCTACGCAATAATTTCAAGAACTAATAAACCACAGTACTGGTCCTTGATAAGTCTCTTTCTAAATGCACATGATTCATAATATTTTAATGTGGAATCTTTATTTATTACATTCAATAAAAACAAAGTTAATCCCTAGTCTGGAGCAGTATTCTCAATGGTCACAAATTAAAGCCTAATTTATGCAACTGTAATAAAAGACTTACTAATGTTCATCTCATTATTTTGGGCAATAAAAATGACTTAAATTTATTTTAGTCACTTATCTGTCACATGATTTTCTCATAGTTTCCTTGTGTATTGTCAACCAGTGTATGTGTGTGTTGTATGGGAGAGTGGTAGCTTTTTCCTTACTAAAAACAACACTTTATCTGATTTTATTATGTCATTTATTTCAGGCAGCTTGTTAATGTATTGAATACATGTTTATAATCTCATTAACTGTCTTCTCTTTGCAGGAAGGTTTGATGTTTTAGACAGTTCTGATTTTTCTACAATTGTTTCAACAAAGTATGAACTTAATAAATTTTGTGAATGAACTCTAAGTTTATAATCATTCAGTTTTCCTAATATATACTTTACTATTTAAAATAACAATACAATGCTGCTCAGAGTTATCACATTGGAAAAATATTAACCTACAAAAGTTAGATTCTATTATTTGGCATTGATGTCTATGTCTACAAATATACTTGCAGTGGAAAATGTAGAAACAGAAAAAATTAAAGAAAACATACCTCCAATTGTTTGGGACAAATTTTTTAACATTTTTTGGAAAAATAATAATAAAATAATCAGGCTTAATAAAATTAACAGGTTCAGCAAAAAAGTCTAATTCTTTTATATATATATGATCATCAGTGGAACTATATATGCTTATAAACATTTAAACAGGTAAAAAAAACACTATGAAGCTTGCATACATTAATTTTAAAAGACTGTTGTTAAACTAGGTAAATAAAAAAGTTAAGAATATACTATATTTTTAAAAATAAAATGCAATCAGTAAACAAATATATTAAACGTTTTCATCCTAAGCTCAACGTTATAAACAATAATTTTTAAAATTTTCAAACTAGGATTTAATTATTTTTCAATTACAATACCAAATACTGATAAGAATGTAGTCAAATGGACAATCTCTTACACTTTTGTTGGAAATATCCATGGTATATAAACATTTGGCAAAGCTATTTTGCTGTATATGCCTTTACAGCTATTGCCTCAATGATTCATTTTGTGAGAAAGAAAGCATGCCTTTTTCTAAACACTCTTCAGGATGGGGAAACATGTGTCCAACCAGCCTCCATTTATTCCCAGGACATGAAACTCAGACTACTCAGTATAGTTCAGTCTAATAGTTACTTTCCCTCCTTTCTTTTTCTTTCTTTCTTTCCCTTTCTTTCTTTCTTTTCTTTCTTTCTTTCTTTTTTTCTTTCTTTCTCCTTTCTTTCTTTTCTTTCTTTCTTTCTTTCTTTCTTTCTTTCTTTCTTTCTTTCTTTCTTTCTTTCTTTC
>NW_016107337.1:10234188-10247890 GCF_001604975.1 Cebus imitator
CCTTCCTTCCTTCCTTCCTTCCTTCCTTCCTTCCTTCCTTCTTTTCTTCCTTTCTTTCTTTTTCTTTCTTTATTGTACTTTAGGTTCTGGGGTACATGTGCAGATCATGCAGGATTATTGCATAGGTACACATATGGCAATGTGGTTTGCTGCCTCCATCCCCCTGTCACATACATCTGGCATTTCTCACTATGTTATCCCTCCCTGACCTCCCCACCGCCCCACTGTCCCTCCCTTGGCCCCCCCAATAGACCCAGTATGTGATGCTACCCTCCCTGTGTCCATGTGTTCTCACTGTTCAATATCCGCCTATGAGTGAGAACATGCAGTGTTTGATTTTCTGTTCTTGTGTCAGTTTGCTGGAAATGATGGTTTCCAGATTCATCCATGTCCCCACAAAGGACACAAACTCATCATTTTTTATGGCTGCATAGTACTCCATGGTGTATATGTGCGACATTTTCCTTGTCCAATCTATTGTTGATGGGCATTTGGTTTGGTCCCAGGTCTTTGCTATTGCAAACAGTGCCTCTATGAACATACATGTGCATGTGTCTTTATAACAGAATGATTTATAATCCTTTGGGTAGATACCCAGTAATGGGATTGCTGGGTCAAATGGAATTTCTATGTCTAGGTCCTTGAGGAAGCACCACACTGTCTTCCACAATGGTTGAACTAGTTTACACTCCCACCAACAGTGTAAAAATATTCCTATTTCTCCACATCCTCTCCAGCATCTGTTGTCTCCAGATTTTTTAACGATCACCATTCTAACTGGCTTGAAATTGTATCTCAATGTGGTTTTGATTTGCATTTCTCTAATAACCAGTGATGATGAGCATTTTTTCATATGTTTGTTGGTCTCGTATGTGTCTTTTTTTGAAAAGTGTCTGTTCATATCCTTCTCCCACTTTTGGATGGGTCTGTTTGTTTTTATCTTGCAAATCTGTTTTAATTCTTTGTAGATTCTGGATATTAGCCCTTTGTCAGATGGGTAGATTGCAAAAAAATTTTTTCCCATTCTGTTGGTTGCTGGTTCACTCTAATGATTGTTTCTTTTGTTATACAGAAGCTCTGGAGTTTAATTTGGTCTGATTTGTCTATTTTGGCTTTTGTTGCCAATGCTTTCGGCATTTTAGTCATGAAGTCCTCGCCTATGCCTATGTCCTGAATTGTTTTGCCTAGGTTTTCTTCTAGGGTTTTTATGGTATTAGGTCCTATGTTTAAGTCTTCAATCCATCTAGAGTTAATTTTGGGGTCAGGTATCAGGAGGGGTCCAGTTTCTGCTTTCTGCACACTGCTAGCCAGTTTTCCCAACACCATTTATTAAAGAGGGAATCCTTTCCCCATTGCTTGTTTTTGTCAAGTTTGTCAAAGATCAGATGATTATAGATGTGTGGTGTTGCCTCTAGGGCCTCTGTTCTGTTCCATTGGTCTATATCTCTGTTTTGGTACCAGTACCATGCTGTTTTGATTACTGTAGCCTTGTAGTATAGTTTGAAATCAGGTAATTTGATGCCTCCGGCTTTGTTCATTTTGCTTAGGATTGTCTTGGCTATGTGGGCTCTCTTTTGTTTCCATATGAAGTTTAAGGTGTTTTTTTTTTTTCCAGTTTTGTGAAGAAGGTCATTCATACCTTGATGAGAATAGTGTTGAATCTGTAAATTACTTTTAGCAGTATGGCCATTTTCGCGATATTGATTCTTCCTAACCATGAGCATGGAATGTTTCTCCATCTGTTTGTGTCCTCTCTTATTTCCTTGAGTAGTGGTTTGTAGTTCTCCTTGAAGAGGTCCTTTACATCATTCGTTAGTTGTATTCCTAGGTATTTTATTCTCTTTGTAACAATTGTGAATGGGAGTTTGCTGATGATTTTGCTCTCTGTTTGTCTGTTATTGGTTTAAAGAAATGCTTGTGATTTCTGCTCGTTGATTTTGTATCCTGAGACTTTTCTGAAGTTGCTTATCAGTTTAAGGAGATTTTGAGCTGAGATGATAGGGTCTTCTAAGTGTACAATCATGTTGTCTGCAAATAGAGACAATTTCACTTCCTCTTTTCCTAATTGAATATCCTTTATTTTTATTTTTCTTGCCTAATTTCTCCAGCAAGAACTTCCAATACTATATTGAATAAGAGTGATGAGAGAGGGCATCCTTGTCTAGTGCTGGATTTCAAAGGGAATGCTTCCAGTTTTTGCCCATTCAGTATGAGATTGGCTGTAGGTTTGTCATAAATAGCTTTTATTGTTTAGAGATATGTTCCTTCGATATCTAGTTTATTGAGAGTTTTTAGCATTAAAGCACTGTTGAATTTTATCAAAGGCTTTCTCTGCATTTATTGAGATAATCATGTAGTTTTTGTCTCTGGTTCTGTTTATGTGGTGGATTACGTTTATAGACTTGCATATGTTGAACCAGCCTTGCATCCCTGGAATGAAGACTACTTGATCATGATGGATAAGCTTTCTGATGTGCTGTTGCAATCAGTTTGCCAGTATTTTATTGAAGATTTTTGCATCTATGTTCATCATGGATATTGGCCTGAAGTTTTCCTTTTTTGATGAGTCTCTGCTAGCTTGTGGTATCAGGATGATATTAGTCTCATAAAATGATTTGGGAAAGATTCCCTCTTTGTAGATTGTTTGGAATAGTCAGAAGGAGGGCTACCAGCTCCTCTTTGTATGTCTGGTAGAAATCAGCTCTGAACCAGTCTGGACCTGGACTTTTTTTGATTGGTAGGCTATTAATTGCTGCGTCAACTTCAGCCCTTGTTATTGGTCTATTCAAGGTTTCAACTTCTACCTGGTTTTGGCTTGGGAGGGTGCAAGTGTCCAGGAATTTATCCTGGTTTATTTGCACAAAGTTGTTTGTAGTAATCTCTGATGGTAGTTTGTATTTCTGTGGAATCAGTGGTGATATCCCCTTTATCGTTTTTTATTGCATCTATTTGATTCTTCTCCCTTTTCTTTTTTATTAATCTGGCTAGCAGTCTGTCTATTTTGTTGATCTTTTCAAAAAACCAGCTCCTGGATTCATTGATTTTGTGAAGGATTTTTTTGTGTATGTATCTCCTTCAGTTCTGCTCTGGTCTTAGTTATTTCTTGTTTTCTGCTAGCTTTTGAGTTTTTTTGATATTGCTCCTCTAGCTCTTTCAACTTTGATGATAGGGCATCAATTTTAGATCTTTCCTTGCTTCTCATGTGGGCATTTATTTCTATAAATTTTCCTCTAGACACTGCTTTAAATGTGTCCTTCTGCATTGTTCTTGCTGGGAACTGCACTCTGGAGCTGTTCCTATTCGGCCATTTTAGATCCTCCCATACCTTACTTTCTTTTCTCAAGTTGTTTAACACAAATCTGCTCCATTCCAATGAAGAGATTTTCCCTTCTATCCCAAATTTTACTAAATGTGTATAAAATAAGAAAGATATACATGTTTCAATGCATATTTTCACATATATTTAAGTATTTTAGGATTCACATGTATATGACTCCATATGTATTTATGTGTTGAGTGTATATATATATATATATATATATATATATATTTCAGTCATATTCCAACTCTGTCCTCTCATGCATGCGTTGCACAAAGTGGTCTGCAGACTTCCACTTGTTTTTTGTGTCAAACTAATCTTACTGTTCAGAGAATTGCACTCTTTCTCTGCTCCAAAAAGGAAAAAGGCAGAGACTGCTTGGATGAGAAGTTCTTCTTGGCTTTTTCTCAAGAGAAAACAACCTCCTTGCTTATAAATCAAAGCCAGAAATATCTTTCTGGCCTTCCTTGTGTGGTTTCTGTGAGGGTGAGATGAGCCACTGTGTAAGGTCAGCTGGGATAGATAGAAAATAAAAGTAATGAACTTCAGTGTGACTCAGGACAAATCATTGTAACCCCTTCTAGGCTTTGGTTCTCTACAAAATGAGGATAAAGAGACCCATCTCATAAAATGGCTTTCAGGAATAAATGAAATAAATTATGTGCAAGCATTATGTAATGTACAAAATAGTGTGGTGAAGGCCATCATTACTGGTGAGGATGTGGCACATATGTGAAATGTGCACAAACATAGGGGGCCATGATAATGCTCCCATCTTGTGCTGGACCATGCATTTTATCTGAAAATACTCTGCTTTAACCAGTCTTTGGCTTCTTCTTTAATCTTTCGTTAAGACTCTCCTGCAGGTTTCTAGCTAAATAGATAGTTTTACATTAAATAATTATTAAAGCAGACAGCATTATATTTGATCTCAGACACTACTTAGGGTAATTCATACTATCAATGCTGAAAAAATTTAGAAGGGGAGGAAAAAAATAGGTGGTAAGTGTGACAGATCAGGTGGGGGAGGTGGCATTTGAGCTGAGCCTTGAAACACTGGACTAATGTTAAGGAACAAGCATTTCAAGCCAGGTATAGAAAACTCATCTTAAAGGTGATTGCTTTCAGTATGCAAGGAAAGAATGAAATGAAGTCATAGTGACATGTGCTGCCACAAAGCCATGCACAGGAAAAACAGCACTGCCTGAAGAGGCCATCACTGAAACAGACTTCAAGGTATGGCAAGGGCCTCACTACCTAAAGCCATGTGTTTTGGTAAAGCATTCCTCTTTGTGTGCCCATCTCTTAAACACAGTGGCCTATCTAGAAACAGCTGCCCTCTTCTGCTTATAAATCTTCATGGCCTAATCCTTAGTCCTCTAAGTGACTTGCATTCCCCATTTCAATGAGAATTACAGTGATCTGGCCAGGCGTGGTGGCTCACGCCTGTAATCCCAGCACTTTGGGAGGCCAAGGGGGGTGGATCACCAGAGGCTAGGTGTTTGAGACCTGCCTGGCCAACGTGGAGAAACCCTATTTTTACTAAAAAAAAAATTAGTTGGGTGTGGTGGCATGTGTCTGTAATCCCAGCTATATGGGAGGCTGAGGCACGAGAAACACTTGAATACAGGAGGCGGAGGCTTCAGTGAGCAGAAATTGTGCCACTGCACTCCAGCCTGGGCATCAGAGGCAGATCCTGTCTTAAAAAAAGAAAAGAAAAGAAAAGAAAAAAAAGAAAAAGAATTGCAGTGATTTTAGAAGTGTGTTTTTGTGCTTTTTTTTTTTTTTTTTTTTTTTGAAATAGAGCTTCTTGTCATCCAGGCTGGAGTGCAGGGGCACTTTGTCAGCTCACCACAACCTCCGCCTCCTGGGTTCAAGTGATTCTCCTGCCTCAGCCTCCCGAGTAGCTGGGATTACAGCCATGTGCCACCACACCCAGCTAATTTTGTATTTTTAGTAGAGATGGAGTTTCTCCATGTTGATCAGGCTGGTCTTGAACTCCCAACCTCATGTGATCCACCTGCCTTGGCCTCCCAAAGTGCTGGGATTACAGGCATGAGCCACTGCACCAGGCCAAATTTCTACGACCTAAAAAAATTGCCTACAAGATATTATGATTTTAGCATATAACTACTAACTGCATTTTTTATTCGCAACATGTATTTATTGGTATTGTATAAAATATAATTATTATAAAATTAAATTATCAAGTAAAAAATTATATATCAGTAACATGTTGTAAACAACACTGATACCTAACACATGCCTGTTCTAAGACTCCAAATATACCACATTTATTCTTCCAGCAATACTTTGGATAGATACTATTACTAACTTCATTTCATAGTAGAAGTTGATGTTAATAAGAGCTAATTTACTTGCTTAAAGTCACAGAACTCATAAATGGCAGAGACAAGATTGAAAAGCCTGTACTTTCCAAACACAAACTAATGAATTTTGAGGGATGGGTGAGAGGAGTAGCTTCTTGGATTTCCAAATTATAAGAGGCACTGAAATAACTCTGGACCTAAGTCAACAAATTTATACTAGTGCTGAGATGACTAATGTAGGAAGCTAAGAGAGGGAGAGAGGAAAATGCAAATTATTCAGCACAGACTTTCTCTCTTGAGGATTTTATATGTGAGTGTATGATTTTAGTTAGCTAAAAGTGGACAATCACAATCTGCTCAAATTTTTCTGTTTACTGGACAAAAAATATTGTTTTTTATTACCTACATTATAAGCATTTTTAAAATTCTTCAGAAAATCATAATATCTAAGTAAGAACAAATAAAAAAAGAGAGAAACCACTTACTGTCTTTTTCCAAAACATTGACTCTGCTACATAAGTGTGAATAAATTAAAGATGTGCATTTGCTCTGATAAAGTTTTTATTAATACAAACTCTTCCCCATCATTAAATAAATGTCCTTTAAATATTTAAACTTTCTAATCTGAGAATATGTTAATTAATTTGCCCAGTGCCAGGCTCCAAACATGTACATATAAACATTTATGATATTTTATAAGCAAGAGATCAGAAATAAAAACCAGTGACAAAAGACATAGTTATAATATAGGCAAGGATAATCATATTTGCAATAAAAGATAGGAAGGAAAGATTCCATAAGAAGGTTGTGGTCAGTGTGCACTCTGAGACCTTTCAGTATGTAGGACCCTAGAAAGCACAAGCAAGTCAAACAAGAAGAAAAGAGATCTTTATAAGGTGTCTAAGTAATAAATAATTTACAAAGCAATTTAGCAGCCTCAGCAGGCACCACTTACAAGGCTGTGGTAGGGAACGGAGTCTATATTTGTAGAGAAGAGTAGAATCAATACAAGGAGTAAGCTGTCAGTTTTTTCTATAGTGTCAATATCTCAGACTGGCTGCTTTCGCTGGTGTTCCTGTGGAAACAATTTCCAAAAGTATACTATTGAGTGACATGCTGCATGGATTAAATGATTTACTTTAATCCCCTAACTGAATGTTGAAAGACCAATAGCCCAAAAGGAATACTAGAGAGCCTGAGGACAAAGCAACGTGTATTAACCGTCTGATTTTGGAATGGTTTATACTTAAGAAAACTCTAATGCCACAGAAACTTCCATATAAAACAACAGGTCAACATGAAGTAAACAATCATGTCATGATAGACTTACAATAATGTGGCTACCAGGAGAATCATTCACAACATTGAGAGAGAGATCTGAGTAAATAGATTTATTGGTCAAAGTTTTCATTTGTAAGTCATCAGATAAAATGGTGATTTCACCTTGGAAGAGCAATGAGCAACCTAAACTCCCTTTTAGTTTGTATCTGTGTGTATGTCTCATGTACAATTTTTTGAAGTGTCTTATAAAGCTCAACCATGGTCTTAGCACTAAATAAGTTGATCATTTAAATCCTTATTAAATCAGAAAGTTATAAAATTCACTTGAATGTAAGAATAAAGCAGTAGGCAAATTCAGGGACAAGTATAACATGAAAACACTCCATCTGAGCCATGGAGGTAGGTCAAAACAGTTGGCTCTTCAACACCATTGCTGTGTGACTTCAGTCTTTTAAATGAGAAGATGAAGTCCAGTTTATCGCTAGTCTCTTCCAGCACTAACAATTCTATTATTATAAACATCAGTTACTGTTTAGTGTTGGAGCAGATCGATAATTTGTGAGCTATTGACATGTGTAGGAATATTTGCCCTTAAATTGAAAGGCACTAAATCATTGAGATAAATAAACAAGATGCTAATACATTTAAAAGTAAGTTTCCTTTCCAGCACAGAATCTGCCATTTAGAAGCACTCACGTAAAATTTGGAAGGTGGAAGAAAGGCAGGAGCTATACCATTCCTCCAGTAACTGCAGGTAAATAAATACGTAGGCTCCACCAAATGTGAGATTCTATTGTGGCTTCTGAGTTATTTTTCTGGAATTCAGCCACCTCCTTATTGGAGCTCATTTCTTTAATCAGTGCTTTGGAGCTCCTTGACTCGTCAAAGAGAGTGGGGAGCCTGTAAGTTAACAGTGGTCTTTTCTGAATTCTGTTTCCCCAGGACTTCCATTAGTTTTGTGAGCATTTTGTTCCTGAAATTAAATCCCTCCTACTTCAAACTCCTAAAGTGTTTTCTGCTTTTCTGACCAAACTAAGTATGAAACAGTGCCTTTAAAAACCTTTTAACAGACAGGAAAAACCACACCTCTGTATTTCATTTTTTAAATTTGAGGAAATAGAATGAGAAATGCTATCAAAGACACTGAGAAAAAGGCTGTTAAGAATGACCAATGCATACTGTCCCCATGTAAATTGCAGTTTTCTCATCTGTAAAATGAAGAATTTGCTATATAATCCCTAAAGTCCCTAATGCTTTAAAGTCCTAAGTAAGGTTGTATGATTCCAGGCTTATTGTTCAAAATGTCCAATGAGGCCGGGTGCGGTGGCTCATACCTGTAATCCCAGCATTTTGGGAGGCTGAGGTGGATGGGTCACTTGAGGTCAGAAGTTTAAGACCAGTCTGTCCAACATAGTGAAACCCCATCTCTACTTAAAAAAAAAAAAAAAAAAAAAAAATTAGCCAGGCATGGTGGTGCATGCCTGTAGTCCCAGCTACTCGGGAGGCTGATTGCAGGAGAATTGCTTGAACCCGGGAGACGAAGGTGGCAGTGAGCCAAGCTCATGCCACTGCACTCCAGACTGGGCAACAGAGTGAGACTCCATCTCAAAAAAAAAAAAGAAAAGAAAAGAAAATAGAGTTCAGTGATAAATTTTGCCAAATTACATTTAACAACAGCAATTTGTAACTTTCTAATAAGTATCTCTTGGTTCTAGAGTCTAAAGACATAAAGAGAAATATAAAACATGATTCCTGCCCTCAAGGAATGATATGGTTTGGCTGTGTCCCCACCCAAATCTCATCCTGAATTGTAGTTTTCATAATCCCACATGTCGTGGGAGGGATCTGGTGGGAGGCAACTGAATCACAGGGAATGGTTACCCTCATGCTGCTCTTGTGATAGTAAGTTCTCAGAAGAGCTGGTGGTTTCATAAGGGGCTTTTCCTCTTTTGCTTGGCACTTCTTGCTGATGACAAGTGAAGAAGGACATGTTTGCTTCCCCTTCCACCATATATGTGAGTTTCCTGAGATATCTCCAGCCCTGGGGAACTGTGAGTCAAACCTTTCTTTTACAAATTTTCTGGTCTCAGGTATGTCCTTATAGCATCATGAGAATGGACTAATAGAAGGAGTCAATATTTGTGGAAAGAAATATTGACAATCTTAATTAACATGAACAAGGGAGAAAAAAAATTATTCTAATTCTAGTAAGTCCTGAAATTGAGAGGAAAAATTTATAATTGAAACTGGGTCTAAGCTGGACTTTAAAGAATAGGTAGATTTTGACTGGTGGGCAAAAGCAAAGAAGACTTTTGGGTTGAAGAAAGGCAAGTAATTAGTGTTTGAAAGGATGTGTGAGAAGTGTGATTAGACAGTAAGAGTGGCACTATTTTATGGGGGGTTTAGAGAGAGCTAGACAGAAAATTTAAGTTTTCATGTTTTACATGAATGATTGGAAGCCATATAAAATTTGTTGAGCAGATAAGTGATATTATGTGTACAAACCAAATGACAAATATAAAAGATCAAATATGTATCTATCCTGAAAGTCTTAAACATGGCAGCTTCTAGAGCCAATGGCATGTTAAACTTTAAAAAATAATAACAAAATAAAAGAATCACTGATTCACACATACAAGTACACGTAAAAGAAAACTTGTCTGCAAGTTGGTAAAAGAAGCCTATCCCAAGGTAAATATTGTTCTAGTGTCATAGCGAAACACTGTATTGTTATAGTGGAACAGTAGATGGTCAAAATGAGTTTTAAAGAATTTGTATCATTCAGAAATGAGTAAACAACTGAGTTTTTAATCTTTAACTTTTTAAAATTATTGAAATAAGTGGGATTTTAACATTATCCAGTTTTTTTGTTTGTTTGTTTGTTTGTTTGTTTTTTAGACAGGGTCTTGCTCTGTTGCACACGCTGGAGTGCATATGGTGAGGTCATGGCTCACTGCCGCCTTGATCTCCCAAGCTCAAGTGATCCTCCTGCCTCAGCTTCCCACATTGCTGAGATCACAAGCGCATGCCACCACGCTCAGCTAATTTTGTGTGTGTGTGTGTAGAAACGGGCCCTCACTGTGTTGCCCAGTGATCTCAAACTCCTGGGCTCAAGGGATCCCAAAATTAAATTAAATTATGCATTTAAATAGAATGGCTTTGTCACCAAGGCTGGAGTGCAATGGCTGGATCTCGGCTCACTGCAACTTCCGCCTCCCGGGTTCAATCAATTCTTCTGCCTCAACCTCCTGAGTAGCTGGGATTACAGGCGCCTGTCACCACGCCCAGCTGATTTTTGAATTTTTAGTAGATAATGAGTTTCACCATATTGGCCAGGCTGGTCTGAAACTCCTGATCTTGTAATCCACCTGCCTGGGCCTCCCAAAGTGCTGGGATTACAGGAGTGAGCCATCCTGCCCGGCCTACTGGAATATTTATTAACCTCATTTTTGAATCTGTAATACTAATAATAATAAAGTTGTGATAATCCAGCTGAAGTATTTTATGTGAAAGTGTCCATGTATCTAGCACACTGTTCTAAAAAGTCAGTTATTCTTATCAGTGCTGTTTATTATTGGTCAAGATATATAAACAAAGAGATAATATATCTAAGAAACTATAACTAATAACACCTATTAGGTATCACCCTGTTTGATCCTTAAGTGTTATTATAATAAATTTTAAGAGAATATTTGATATACAGTTTTAAAAATATTATATACATTCTATTTAAATGCATAATTTCCCTCAGTTTTAAGAGAGTGGACCTTTTATTTACCTAAGCCCAGCATTAAATACATAATATTAAAATAAAAGGAAGAGTTGCACCAATGGTAGGTTTATGTTTTAGGGAGAAAAAAAGATGAGAAGCCTGAACAGGTTAGACTGCGAGTCCACGTGGTGAGATGCAGGGGGCAGGGCAAGGAAAGCTGAGGAAAGAAACGGCTGCCTTGCAGACATCAGTGCAGGGAGGGGCCGAATACCACAGGGAACTTCCCTGGGTGGAAGGGGAGGATTGTTCCTTTTTAACAAGAGAAAGCATCTGCTTGCTTAATGTTAATAGTCCTGTTAAAGAGAAAAGATACAAAGAAATGCAGTCCTGCCCTGGGCCATCAAAACCACTTAAGGAATTAGATTTGTGTTGAAAAGAGAAAGTGATCGTCCCTTGACTAACTGATTAAGATAAAATTACCAAAAATAATAATAATAGTAGTAAATTATGTGACTTATTTGAAATAAATGAATAAGTATTTTAATATATCAACATTCATTGTTTCTAAATATAATCCATTTTATATTTATTTTAGAAAAATGTAACATGCTATTGTCTGTTTCCTCATTAATGAGCTATTGTTTTATCATAAACAAATCATTTCAAACTTTATTTTATGATACGTGCACATGTTCAGTTCACATGTCACTGAGCTTAGAAGTTCTCAGTTACCACTGAATACTCTGCTATTTGGTGATAAAAAGAACAAGGAATTAGATTACAATTTTAACCAGAAAGTGAAAAGTTAACTAGGAATTACTTCAGCCAACAATAATAAAACAATGGTGTAAATATGTTATAAACACTACCGCTGTTAGATGTAGAATCAAAATACGACCGTGACAAATTTTGTTTTACAGGTTAAAATTTAAACATATTCTTAATAAGAAAAAAGCAAGCATGACGACCAGCAAGCAATATTTAAAAGATAAACTTGTCAGTGTTTTAGTGACAAACATCTAAAGGTGCTCAGTAAAGCATCTAAAACAAAGCAAAACAAAAATCAGACCAGGTGAGGTGGCTCAAGCCTGTAATCCCAGCATTTTGGGAGGTGGCGGCAGGAAGGTCACCTGAGGTCAGGAGTTCAAGACCAGCCTGGGCAACTTGGTGAAACACATCACTACGAAAAATACAAAAAGTAGCCGGGCATGGTGGTGTGAACCTGTAGTTGCAGCTACTTGGGAGGCTGAGGTAGGAGAATCACTCGAACCTGGGGGACAGAGATTGCAGTGAGCAGAGATTGTGCCACTGCACTCCAGCCAGGGCAACAGAGAGAGACTCCTTCCAAAAAACAAAACAAACTTTTAATACAAACTACATCTTTCAAGATTAATACAATGAGGTCCCATTAAAATCCTCCCAAATTTCCATATGATACTTAATTTTTTCTTGGCAACTAGCTAATCTATCTGCTGCTTAATGAACTGTGAAAAGTTCCTTAATCTCATTTTTCTTCGGGAAGGTTTTATACTGCAAAGCCTCAAGTAAGGGACATTCTGAGGGTAAGAACAAAAGATTTTACATTTGAAGATGATCCACTTAACAATTTGATTTTCTGGAGGACATCATCATATTGTTCTTGACAGTCATTTGCACTAGATTAAAAAAAAAATCTATAACATGATTTTATTCAAGTTTATATAAAAGGCTATCAGAGCATTTCCAACAAAATTCACAAACTTTCCTGAACAAGGGTGCAAGTACATTATTTTCATATTAAAGGATGAAGACAGGCACAGGGTATGCAGTCCAGAGGTGCATACAAGTGGCCATCACACACATTTTTGTTTGGGCATTTTACATTTTTATAAATGAGTTTTCAGATGTTAAAAATTTCATTAAATTTTTTTTTATTAAAATAGAGTTTGACCATGTTGATACTAAATTTCCCTGTGGACAGTACAGAAATCTCATTAAGGCTGTGACACCCCCTCTTGATGGAATGTGTACATCCTAGAAAGTGCCCTGGGGTCCCATCATTATCTTCTATTCATTGCCCTACTCTTGCTTGTCAGATTTTCCCAGCTTCTGCAAGAATGACAGAAACTCATCAAGTACACAGCAACCACAACAGAATGGAAGAACAGTTTAATGTCTCAAAAATAATACTAATCTACTGTTTTCAAAATGCCAGGGAAGGAAAGTTTTTTCCTGGCTGATAATTCATCTCAGGGATAGCCAGAGCTGGACCTTGAAAAACAAATGGAATTTCGACTAGTAAGAAGAGCAGATGGATATTCCATGAAAAGTCTGGAGTATAAGGCAGTTCCAGAAGTGGAAAAGCACAAAATTTGTATGATAATTCCCAAGCCTGACTCAAGCATAGGAATTAGGAAAAAAATAAATGGCTCATAAAATGTTAAAAGTAAAGGAATTTCATAGGTAATCTAGCCCAGGGGCTTTTCACACCTTTACTTTATGGAAGTATCTAAATAAATTCCAAGCATGCAACTAATGGATAAAAGTCAGAATTACGTGGGAGATTATAAAGCATTTCAAATCTATAGGACCCTGCAGAGCACTGTTTGACAACCAATGATCTAATTCACTGATTTTCTCTGGTGAGAAAAATGAGATCCCAGCACTTTGGGACACCAAGACAGGCGAATCACCTTCAATATTAGCCAGGACTTCAAGACCAAACTGGCCAACATGGCTAAACTCCAACTCCACTAAAATAAAAAACATAAAAATTAGCCGGGTATGACACTTTCAACGTTCAATATGTGGTGCTCCGCCATGGCTATGCCTCTATACAAACAAAATGTGTCCTGCTCAAAGAAGAGGAAATGATTTTTATCAAATTTAGATTTAATTTTACGATAGCTATTATGTACTTTCCAGTTAATCTTATTAAATTCTGTATTATTATTAATTCTTGACAAACTTTAGAAATTTTAGATTAATAGGCCGGGTGCGGTGGCTCACGCTTGTAATCCCAGCACTTTGGGGGGCCAAGGCGGGTGGATCACAGGGTCAAGAGATCAAGACCATCCTGGC